>NW_028283593.1:402500-702500 GCF_059441095.1 Idiotropiscis lumnitzeri
CTCGAGGGCCATGGCGAGCCATTTCAAAAAAGCTGCACAACTAACGTATAAAATATTGATAAATTTGCTCGGCCTGATGTGTGTGTAAAGTTTTACGAGTTGTCGTTCATATTTAGAACCTCATAATCAGCTTTGTTTTATTGCCGAACAGTGCAATGCCACTCCCACAACTTTTCACGAAAAAGGACGAATTTCGTATTGTGACATCCTCATGGCCGAAACAGTCATCCGAGCATATATGAGGGCGACCTTGTTGAGTTGCACGGAGAAAAACATCCAAGAAAATAACTTGTATTAGCTTTTACCAGTTGGTGGCGCTACTACTACGATGTAAAATAAGTCGGAAGCTGTCTTCAGGGCTGAAGTATCCTCAAATGTGTACAACTTCGAGAAGATAGGATCATCTGAGTCATGTTGCCGGAGCTTTTGTTGCCACAGAGTACAATCGGACTTTTCAGCACCTTCATAGCCACGCCTTTTGCCAAAACGTCACAAAATTCGGCAGAGAGTAAGATCATTGTCTTGAATCTTTTCTGACTAATTTTCAGTCGGATTCGTCAAAAGGGCACCGTGCAGTACGTGAAAATTAAAATAAAAACAAATTTTTGATTCCACTTGGCGGCACTGTGTGTATAACAAAATAATAACATTACGATGTCTTCAGGTCGGGACGTTTTATTTACAGGTGAAGGTTTGGATTTTTAGGAGCATCTGCAGGGGAGTTATTAAGCATTCATTTATTTGTATTAGGTTCATTTTGTCTTCTTATTATTGATATTTGACTGATTCATTAAAAGCAGACAATTATGTTTTAGGTTAATTTTTTACCTGACATGTTTCGGCGAGTCTTTCGCCTTCTTCAGAGTGTCGCATTATGGTGTCTTGAGCTGATGTTCCATGAGGGTGTGACTTACCTGTCAAAAAAATGAAAAAAATCAGAGCAGTAAAAGAACAAGCACAACATGAACATTACAAATCAGCAATCACTGACCACTGCAAAAGGGAAAACCACATCATGGACCGGGAGAAGGGCAGGGTCATCCGCACAGAAGAGAACAAACAACAGCGCTGGATCAGAGAGGCCATTGAGATCTGCAAGCGAGGCATAAAAACCATGAACAGAGACAAGGGAGCCTTCATCCTCTCTACCACCTGGACCAGCATCTTGGCGGAGTGAACGGACAGCGGGGGGCGTGACTTGCCTTCATTCTTGTGACAGGTAAGTCACGCCCTCATGGAACATCAGCTGATAAAGACGGGTCACAAGACAGCATCATGTGACACTCTGAAGAAGGCGAAAGACTTTCGTATTGTGACATGCTCAAGGCCTAAACACTCATCCGAGCAAATATAAGGTAGATTTTGTTCACCTGCCCGGAGAAAAACATCAACGAAAATAATTTGTATTTGTTTTAACCAGTTGGTGGCGCTACCACTGCGATCAAAAATAAGTTGGCAGCCGTCTTCAGGGCCTGAATATCCTCAAATGTGAAAAATTTCGAGAAGATGGATCATCTGAATCATTTTGCAGGAACTTTTGTTGCCACAGAGAATAATCAGACTCTGCGGCACCGTAATAGCCACGCCCTTCGAAGGAAAGTCACAAAAATAGGGATAGAGTAAGATCAATGTCTTGAGTCTTTTCTAGCCAATTTTCAATCAGATTCGTTAAAAGGGCACCGTGCAGTACGTCAAAATGTAAAAAATGATATTGATTGGCGCAAGGTGTATAACTGAATATAAACATATAGATGTCTTCAGGTACAGACTTTTTATGTACATGTGAAGTTTTGGATTTTTAGCAGCATGTGCAGGAGAGTTATTAAGCATTTTGTCCATTGCGGCGAAGGAAATCTTAAGTGAAAACTTTGAAGCCCCGCCCCCGTCATATAGTATTTCGGAAACAAAAAATTTTAGCCCCAGTGTTTGTCCCAGGTCTTCAGATGCTACAGACAGAATTTTAAGGCAATCAGATGAAGCCTTTAGGATCAGGGTGCAAAAGAATGACCCCTGTAAACATGCAAAAAAGGGCAAAAGTCGGACTTTCAAAAATTCATAACTCACTTCCTGTTCATATTAGACGTTAAAATATCAAATTTTTCGCCATGCCCGATGAGACTGCCAAGTTTGGTGAGTTTTTGTGCATGTTTCGGGGGTCAAAAATGCGATCGAACAATCGGAAAAATAATAATAATAATAATTTCTACAAAAACAATAGGGACTTCGCAGCGGTCGCTGCTCAGGCCCTAATAATAATAATAATAATATTAATAATAATAAAAGTAATAATATTTTCTACAAAAACAATAGGGACCTCGCAGCCGTCGCAGCTCGGGCCCTAATAACAATTTCTAGAAAAACAATAGGGACCTCGCAGCGGTCACTGCTCGGGCCCTAATAATAATAATAATAAAAATAATAATAATTTCCACAAAAACAATGGGGACCTCGTAGCGGTCGCTGCTCAGGCCCTAATAATAATTTCTACAAAAACAATAGGGACCTCGCCGCCGTCGCTGCTCGGGCCCCAATAATAATTTCTACACAAAGTCCATTGTGGTGACCCGCCCCCTTTTAAGTAAATTCAAAATGGCCGACTTCCTGTAAAACCTAGCTCATTGCTCCAAGAGACTTTTTTGTAGGTCTTGGTCTTATACATACAGTGAACCCTCGCTACTTCGCGGTTCACCTTTCGCGGGTTCAGTGCTTCGCGGGTCTAAAAAATATTCGGGGGCATTGTAGTTTCGCCGAGCGGCACGACGGGGCGCTGGAGCGGTTAGACGGCCGGCGTGCGCCGAAGAAGAGCGTGGGCGAAGAGGAGAGTGGACGAAGAAGAGCACGTTCTCCCGGACACGATCGGTGGCGACGTTTCGCGCGGTTCGGACCGTACCAGAGCTCCGGCCGGCGTGCGTGGCAGTTAAGCCGTAGAGGAGCACCTTCCCCGGGCACGGGCGGTGCCAAGCGGCCCCTAAGTTTAACCGAATGGAAGCTCCGGAGGAGGAGGGCATGCTCGCGTCACAGTAAGCCGAAGAGGAGCACCTTCCCCGGGCACGGGCGGTTCCAAGCGGCCCCTAAGTTTAACCGAATGGAAGCTCCGGAGGAGGAGGGCATGCTCGCGTCACAGTAAGCCGAAGAGGAGCACCTTCCCCGGGCACGGGCGGTTCCAAGCGGCCCCTAAGTTTAACCGAATGGAAGCTCCGGAGGAGGAGGGCATGCTCGCGTCACAGTAAGCCGAAGAGGAGCACCTTCCCCGGGCACGGGCGGTTCCAAGCGGCCCCTAAGTTTAACTGAATGGAAGCTCCGGAGGAGGAGGGCATGCTCGCGTCACAGTAAGCCGAAGAGGAGCACCTTCCCCGGGCACGGGCGGTGCCAAGCGGCCCCTAAGTTTAACCGAATGGAAGTTCCGGGGGAGGAGGGCGGGCGTGTGTCACAGTTAAGCCGAATTGGAGCACCTCTTCCGCCCGGGCACGAGCGGAGCGCGAGGCTGTCAGTTATGAATGAATAAATGAATAAATAAATAAAGAATGCCACCTTTCATTTCACAGGGCACACCGGACGGCGTACCAGCAGGTAAAAGTCGGAGTAATTAAATAAATACAAAAAGAATGGCTGGGGAATAAAAAAATAATACGTTTTAATAATAATTTGTTTTTTTTGTTATAAAATGAATTTCACTCTCTCTCTCCCCGTATATATATATATATATATATATATATATATATATATATATATATATATATATATATATATATATATTTATTATATATATTGTATACTTTTTTTTAAGCATTTTTGAAGGTGCGCCGCTACTTCGCGGATTTTCAGTTTTCGCGGGTGGTCTCGGTCCCCATTAACCGCGATAACCGAGGGTTCACTGTACTCCATAAAATTTACAAAAAGCGAGGTGAAACACTCAATCAGGGCTGCTTTTTTGAACATTTCTCGAGGGCCATGGCGAGCCATTTCAAAAAAGCTGCACAACTAACGTATAAAATATTGATAAATTTGCTCGGCCTGATGTGTGTGTAAAGTTTCACGAGTTGTCGTTCATATTTAGAACCTCATAATCAGCGTTGTTTTATTGCCGAACAGTGCAATGCCACTCCCACAACTTTTCACGAAAAAGGACTAATTTCGTGTTGTGACATCCTCATGGCCGAAACAGTCATCCGAGCATATATGAGGGCGACCTTGTTGAGTTGCACGGAGAAAAACATCCAAGAAAATAACTTGTATTAGCTTTTACCAGTTGGTGGCGCTACTACTACGATGAAAAATAAGTCGGTAGATGTCTTCAGGGCTGAAGTATCCTCAAATGTGTACAACTTCGAGAAGATAGGATCATCTGAGTCATGTTGCCGGAGCTTTTGTTGCCACAGAGTACAATCGGACTTTTCAGCACCTTAATAGCCACGCCTTTTGCCAAAACGTCACAAAATTCGGCAGAGAGTAAGATCATTGTCTTGAGTCTTTTCTGACTAATTTTCAGTCGGATTCGTCAAAAGGGCACCGTGCAGTACGTGAAAATTAAAATAAAAACAAATTTTTGATTCCACTTGGCGGCGCTGTGTGTATAACAAAATAATAACATTAAGATGTCTTCAGGTCGGGACGTTTTATTTACAGGTGAAGGTTTGGATTTTTAGGAGCATGTGCAGGGGAGTTATTAAGCATTCATTTATTTGTATTAGGTTCATTTTGTCTTCTTATTATTGATATTTGACTGATTCATTAAAAGCAGACAATTATGTTTTAGGTTAATTTTTTACCTGACATGTTTCGGCGAGTCTTTTGCCTTCTTCAGAGTGTCGCATGATGGTGTCTTGGGACCCGTCTTTATCAGCTGATGTTCCATGAGGGTGTGACTTACCTGTCAAAAAAATGAAAAAATCAGAGCAGTAAAAGAACAAGCACAACATGAACATTACAAATCAGCAATCACTGACCACTGCAAAAGGGAAAACCACATCATGGACCGGGAGAAGGGCAGGGTCATCCGCACCGAAGAGAACAAACAACAGCGCTGGATCAGAGAGGCCATTGAGATCTGCAAGCGAGGCATAAAAACCATGAACAGAGACAAGGGAGCCTTCATCCTCTCTACCACCTGGAGCAGCATTTTGGCGGAGTGAACGGACAGCGGGGGGCGTGACTTGCCTTCATTCTTGTGACAGGTAAGTCACGCCCTCATGGAACATCAGCTGATAAAGACGGGCCACAAGACACCATCATGTGACACTCTGAAGAAGGCGAAAGACTTTCGTATTGTGACATCCTCAAGGCCTAAACACTCATCCGAGCAAATGTAAGGTAGATTTTGTTAACCTGCCCGGAGAAAAAAATCAACGAAAATAATTTGTATTTGTTTTAACCAGTTGGTGGCGCTACCACTGCGATCAAAAATAAGTTGGCAGCCGTCTTCAGGGCCTGAATATCCTCAAATGTGAAAAATTTCGAGAAGATGGATCATCTGAATCATTTTGCAGGAACTTTTGTTGCCACGGAGAATAATCAGACTCTGCGGCACCGTAATAGCCACGCCCTTCGAAGGAAAGTCACAAAAATAGGGATAGAGTAAGATCAATGTCTTGAGTCTTTTCTAGCCAATTTTCAATCAGATTCGTTAAAAGGGCACCGTGCAGTACGTCAAAATGTAAAAAATGATATTGATTGGCGCAAGGTGTATAAATGAATATAAATATATAGATGTCTTCAGGTACAGACTCTTTATGTACATGTGAAGTTTTGGATTTTTAGCAGCATGTGCAGGAGAGTTATTAAGCATTTTGTCCATTGCGGCGAAGGAAATCTTAAGTGAAAACTTTGATGCCTCGCCCCCGTCATATAGTATTTCGGAAACAAAAAATGTTAGCCCCAGTGTTTGTGCCAGGTCTTCAGATGCTACAGACAGAATTTTAAGGCAATCAGATGAAGCCTTTAGGATCAGGGTGCAAAAGAATGACCCCTGTAAACATGCAAAAAAGGGCAAAAGTCGGACTTTCAAAAATTCATAACTCACTTCCTGTTCATATTAGACGTTAAAATATCAAATTTTTCGCCATGCCCGATGAGACTGCCAAGTTTGGTGAGTTTTTGTGCATGTTTCGGGGGTCAAAAATGCGATCGAACAATCGGAAAAATAATAATAAAAATAATTTCTACAAAAACAATAGGGACTTCGCAGCGGTCGCTGCTCAGACCCTAATAATAATAATAATAATAATAATAAAAGTAATAATATCTTCTACAAAAACAATAGGGACCTCGCCGCGGTCGCTGCTCGGGCCCCAATAATAATTTCTACACAAAGTCCATTGTGGTGACCCGCCCCCTTTTAAGTAAATTCAAAATGGCCGACTTCCTGTAAAACCTAGCTCATTGCTCCAATAGACTTTTTTGTAGGTCTTGGTCTTATACATACAGTGAACCCTCGCTACTTCGCGGTTCACCTTTCGCGGGTTCAGTGCTTCGCGGGTCTAAAAAATATTCGGGGGCATTGTAGTTTCGCCGAGCGGCACGACGGGGCGCTGGAGCGGTTAGACGGCCGGCGTGCGCCGAAGAAGAGCGTGGGCGAAGAGGAGAGTGGACGAAGAAGAGCACGTTCCCCCGGACACGATCGGTGGCGACGTTTCGCGCGGTTCGGACCGTACCAGAGCTCCGGCCAGCGTGCGTGGCAGTTAAGCCGTAGAGGAGCACCTTCCCCGGGCACGGGCGGTGCCAAGCGGCCCCTAAGTTTAACCGAATGGAAGCTCCGGAGGAGGAGGGCATGCTCGCGTCACAGTAAGCCGAAGAGGAGCACCTTCCCCGGGCACGGGCGGTTCCAAGCGGCCCCTAAGTTTAACCGAATGGAAGCTCCGGAGGAGGAGGGCATGCTCGCGTCACAGTAAGCCGAAGAGGAGCACCTTCCCCGGGCACGGGCGGTGCCAAGCGGCCCCTAAGTTTAACCGAATGGAAGCTCCGGGGGAGGAGGACGGGCGTGTGTCACAGTTAAGCCAAATTGGAGCACCTCTTCTGCCCGGGCACGAGCGGAGCGCGAGGCTGTCAGTTATGAACGAATAAATGAATAAATAAATAAAGAATGCCACCTTTCATTTCACAGGGCACACCGGACGGCGTACCAGCAGGTAAAAGTCGGAGTAATTAAATAAATACAAAAAGAATGGCTGGGGAATAAAAAAATAATACGTTTTAATAATAATTTGTTTTTTTTTTTATAACATGAATTTCACTCTCTCTCTCCCCGTATATATATATATATATATATATATATATATATATATATATATTTATATATTTATTATATATATTGTATATTTTTTTTAAGCATTTTTGAAGGTGCGCCGCTACTTCGCGGATTTTCAGTTTTCGCGGATGGTCTCGGTCCCCATTAACCGCGATAACAGAGAGTTCACTGTACTCCATAAAATTTACAAAAAGCGAGGTGAAACATTCAACCAGAGCTGCTTTTTTTTAACATTTCTCGAGGGCCATGGCGAGCCATTTCAAAAAAGCTGCACAACTAACGTATAAAATATTGATAAATTTGCTCGGCCTGATGTGTGTGTAAAGTTTTACGAGTTGTCGTTCATATTTAGAACCTCATAATCAGCTTTGTTTTATTGCCGAACAGTGCAATGCCACTCCCACAACTTTTCACGAAAAATCACGAATTTCGTATTGTGACATCCTCATGGCCGAAACAGTCATCCGAGCATATATGAGGGCGACCTTGTTGAGTTGCACGGAGAAAAACATCCAAGAAAATAACTTGTATTAGCTTTTACCAGTTGGTGGCGCTACTACTACGATGTAAAATAAGTTGGTAGATGTCTTCAGGGCTGAAGTATCCTCAAATGTGTACAACTTCGAGAAGATAGGATCATCTGAGTCATGTTGCCGGAGCTTTTGTTGCCACAGAGTACAATCGGACTTTTCAGCACCTTAATAGCCACGCCTTTTGCCAAAACGTCACAAAATTCGGCAGAGAGTAAGATCATTGTCTTGAGTCTTTTCTGACTAATTTTCAGTCGGATTCGTCAAAAGGGCACCGTGCAGTACGTGAAAATTAAAATAAAAACAAATTTTTGATTCCACTTGGCGGCACTGTGTGTATAACAAAATAATAACATTAAGATGTCTTCAGGTCGGGACGTTTTATTTACAGGTGAAGGTTTGGATTTTTAGGAGCATGTGCAGGGGAGTTATTAAGCATTCATTTATTTGTATTAGGTTCATTTTGTCTTCTTATTATTGATATTTGACTGATTCATTAAAAGCAGACAATTATGTTTTAGGTTAATTTTTTACCTGACATGTTTCGGCGAGTCTTTCGCCTTCTTCAGAGTGTCGCATGATGGTGTCTTGAGACCCGTCTTTATCAGCTGATGTTCCATGAGGGTGTGACTTACCTGTCAAAAAAATGAAAAAATCAGAGCAGTAAAAGAACAAGCACAACATGAACATTACAAATCAGCAATCACTGACCACTGCAAAAGGGAAAACCACATCATGGACCGGGAGAAGGGCAGGGTCATCCGCACAGAAGAGAACAAACAACAGCGCTGGATCAGAGAGGCCATTGAGATCTGCAAGCGAGGCATAAAAACCATGAACAGAGACAAGGGAGCCTTCATCCTCTCTACCACCTGGACCAGCATCTTGGCGGAGTGAACGGACAGCGGGGGGCGTGACTTGCCTTCATTCTTGTGACAGGTAAGTCACGCCCTCATGGAACATCAGCTGATAAAGACGGGTCACAAGACAGCATCATGTGACACTCTGAAGAAGGCGAAAGACTTTTGTATTGTGACATGCTCAAGGCCTAAACACTCATCCGAGCAAATATAAGGTAGATTTTGTTCACCTGCCCGGAGAAAAACATCAACGAAAATAATTTGTATTTGTTTTAACCAGTTGGTGGCGCTACCACTGCGATCAAAAATAAGTTGGCAGCCGTCTTCAGGGCCTGAATATCCTCAAATGTGAAAGATTTCCAGAAGATGGATCATCTGAATCATTTTGCAGGAACTTTTGTTGCCACGGAGAATAATCAGACTCTGCGGCACCGTAATAGCCACGCCCTTTGAAGGAAAGTCATAAAAATAGGGATAGAGTAAGATCAATGTCTTGAGTCTTTTCTAGCCAATTTTCAATCGGATTCGTTAAAAGGGCACCATGCAGTACGTCAAAATGTAAAAAATGATATTGATTGGCGCAAGGTGTATAACTGAATATAAACATATAGATGTCTTCAGGTACAGACTCTTTATGTACATGTGAAGTTTTGGATTTTTAGCAGCATGTGCAGGAGAGTTATTAAGCATTTTGTCCATTGCGGCGAAGGAAATCTTAAGTGAAAACTTTGAAGCCCCGCCCCCGTCATGTAGTATTTCGGAAACAAAAAATTTTAGCCCCAGTGTTTGTCCCAGGTCTTCAGATGCTACAGACAGAATTTTAAGGCAATCAGATGAAGCCTTTAGGATCAGGGTGCAAAAGAATGACCCCTGTAAACATGCAAAAAAGGGCAAAAGTCGGACTTTCAAAAATTCATAACTCACTTCCTGTTCATATTAGACGTTAAAATATCAAATTTTTCGCCATGCCCGATGAGACTGCCAAGTTTGGTGAGTTTTTGTGCATGTTTCGGGGGTCAAAAATGCGATCGAACAATCGGAAAAATAATAATAATAATAATTTCTACAAAAACAATAGGGACTTCGCAGCGGTCGCTGCTCAGGCCCTAATAATAATAATAATAATAATAATAAAAGTAATAATGTTTTCTACAAAAACAATAGGGACCTCGCCGCGGTCGCTGCTCGGGCCCCAATAATAATTTCTACACAAAGTCCATTGTGGTGACCCGCCCCCTTTTAAGTAAATTCAAAATGGCCGACTTCCTGTAAAACCTAGCTCATTGCTCCAAGAGACTTTTTTGTAGGTCTTGGTCTTATACATACAGTGAACCCTCGCTACTTCGCGGTTCACCTTTCGCGGGTTCAGTGCTTCGCGGGTCTAAAAAATATTCGGGGGCATTGTAGTTTCGCCGAGCGGCACGACGGGGCGCTGGAGCGGTTAGACGGCCGGCGTGCGCCGAAGAAGAGCGTGGGCGAAGAGGAGAGTGGACGAAGAAGAGCACGTTCCCCCGGACACGATCGGTGGCGACGTTTCGCGCGGTTCGGACCGTACCAGAGCTCCGGCCGGCGTGCGTGGCAGTGAAGCCGTAGAGGAGCACCTTCCCCGGGCACGGGCGGTTCCAAGCGGCCCCTAAGTTTAACCGAATGGAAGCTCCGGAGGAGGAGGGCATGCTCGCGTCACAGTAAGCCGAAGAGGAGCACCTTCCCCGGGCACGGGCGGTGCCAAGCGGCCCCTAAGTTTAACCGAATGGAAGCTCCGGGGGAGGAGGGCGGGCGTGTGTCACAGTTAAGCCAAATTGGAGCACCTCTTCTGCCCGGGCACGAGCGGAGCGCGAGGCTGTCAGTTATGAATGAATAAATGAATAAATAAATAAAGAAAGCCACCTTTCATTTCACAGGGCACACCGGACGGCGTACCAGCAGGTAAAAGTCGGAGTAATTAAATAAATACTAAAAGAATGGCTGGGGAATAAAAAAAATAATACGTTTTAATAATAATTTGTTTTTTTTGTTATAACATGAATTTCACTCTCTCTCTCCCCGTATATATATATATATATATATATATATATATATATATATATATTTATTATATATATTGTATATTTTTTTTAAGCATTTTTGAAGGTGCGCCGCTACTTCGCGGATTTTCAGTTTTCGCGGGTGGTCTCGGTCCCCATTAACCGCGATAACCGAGGGTTCACTGTACTCCATAAAATTTACAAAAAGCGAGGTGAAACACTCAACCAGAGCTGCTTTTTTTAACATTTCTCGAGGGCCATGGCGAGCCATTTCAAAAAAGCTGCACAACTAACGTATAAAATATTGATAAATTTGCTCGGCCTGATGTGTGTGTAAAGTTTTACGAGTTGTCGTTCATATTTAGAACCTCATAATCAGCTTTGTTTTATTGCCGAACAGTGCAATGCCACTCCCACAACTTTTCACGAAAAAGGACGAATTTCGTATTGTGACATCCTCATGGCCGAAACAGTCATCCGAGCATATATGAGGGCGACCTTGTTGAGTTGCACGGAGAAAAACATCCAAGAAAATAACTTGTATTAGCTTTTACCAGTTGGTGGCGCTACTACTACGATGTAAAATAAGTTGGTAGATGTCTTCAGGGCTGAAGTATCCTCAAATGTGTACAACTTCGAGAAGATAAGATCATCTGAGTCATGTTGCCGGAGCTTTTGTTGCCACAGAGTACAATCGGACTTTTCAGCACCTTAATAGCCACGCCTTTTGCCAAAACGCCACAAAATTCGGCAGAGAGTAAGATCATTGTCTTGAGTCTTTTCTGACTAATTTTCAGTCGGATTCGTCAAAAGGGCACCGTGCAGTACGTGAAAATTAAAATAAAAACAAATTTTTGATTCCACTTGGCGGCACTGTGTGTATAACAAAATAATAACATTACGATGTCTTCAGGTCGGGACGTTTTATTTACAGGTGAAGGTTTGGATTTTTAGGAGCATGTGCAGGGGAGTTATTAAGCATTCATTTATTTGTATTAGGTTCATTTTGTCTTCTTATTATTGATATTTGACTGATTCATTAAAAGCAGACAATTATGTTTTAGGTTAATTTTTTACCTGACATGTTTCGGCGAGTCTTTCGCCTTCTTCAGAGTGTCGCATGATGGTGTCTTGAGCTGATGTTCCATGAGGGTGTGACTTACCTGTCAAAAAAATGAAAAAAATCAGAGCAGTAAAAGAACAAGCACAACATGAACATTACAAATCAGCAATCACTGACCACTGCAAAAGGGAAAACCACATCATGGACCGGGAGAAGGGCAGGGTCATCCGCACAGAAGAGAACAAACAACAGCGCTGGATCAGAGAGGCCATTGAGATCTGCAAGCGAGGCATAAAAACCATGAACAGAGACAAGGGAGCCTTCATCCTCTCTACCACCTGGACCAGCATCTTGGCGGAGTGAACGGACAGCGGGGGGCGTGACTTGCCTTCATTCTTGTGACAGGTAAGTCACGCCCTCATGGAACATCAGCTGATAAAGACGGGTCACAAGACAGCATCATGTGACACTCTGAAGAAGGCGAAAGACTTTCGTATTGTGACATGCTCAAGGCCTAAACACTCATCCGAGCAAATATAAGGTAGATTTTGTTCACCTGCCCGGAGAAAAACATCAACGAAAATAATTTGTATTTGTTTTAACCAGTTGGTGGCGCTACCACTGCGATCAAAAATAAGTTGGCAGCCGTCTTCAGGGCCTGAATATCCTCAAATGTGAAAAATTTCGAGAAGATGGATCATCTGAATCATTTTGCAGGAACTTTTGTTGCCACGGAGAATAATCAGACTCTGCGGCACCGTAATAGCCACGCCCTTCGAAGGAAAGTCACAAAAATAGGGATAGAGTAAGATCAATGTCTTGAGTCTTTTCTAGCCAATTTTCAATCAGATTCGTTAAAAGGGCACCGTGCAGTACGTCAAAATGTAAAAAATGATATTGATTGGCGCAAGGTGTATAACTGAATATAAACATATAGATGTCTTCAGGTACAGACTTTTTATGTACATGTGAAGTTTTGGATTTTTAGCAGCATGTGCAGGAGAGTTATTAAGCATTTTGTCCATTGCGGCGAAGGAAATCTTAAGTGAAAACTTTGAAGCCCCGCCCCCGTCATATAGTATTTCGGAAACAAAAAATTTTAGCCCCAGTGTTTGTCCCAGGTCTTCAGATGCTACAGACAGAATTTTAAGGCAATCAGATGAAGCCTTTAGGATCAGGGTGCAAAAGAATGACCCCTGTAAACATGCAAAAAAGGGCAAAAGTCGGACTTTCAAAAATTCATAACTCACTTCCTGTTCATATTAGACGTTAAAATATCAAATTTTTCGCCATGCCCGATGAGACTGCCAAGTTTGGTGAGTTTTTGTGCATGTTTCGGGGGTCAAAAATGCGATCGAACAATCGGAAAAATAATAATAATAATAATTTCTACAAAAACAATAGGGACTTTGCAGCGGTCGCTGCTCAGGCCCTAATAATAATAATAATAATATTAATAATAATAAAAGTAATAATATTTTCTACAAAAACAATAGGGACCTCGCAGCCGTCGCAGCTCGGGCCCTAATAACAATTTCTAGAAAAACAATAGGGACCTCGCAGCGGTCACTGCTCGGGCCCTAATAATAATAATAATAAAAATAATAATAATTTCCACAAAAACAATGGGGACCTCGTAGCGGTCGCTGCTCAGGCCCTAATAATAATTTCTACAAAAACAATAGGGACCTCGCCGCGGTCGCTGCTCGGGCCCCAATAATAATTTCTACACAAAGTCCATTGTGGTGACCCGCCCCCTTTTAAGTAAATTCAAAATGGCCGACTTCCTGTAAAACCTAGCTCATTGCTCCAAGAGACTTTTTTGTAGGTCTTGGTCTTATACATACAGTGAACCCTCGCTACTTCGCGGTTCACCTTTCGCGGGTTCAGTGCTTCGCGGGTCTAAAAAATATTCGGGGGCATTGTAGTTTCGCCGAGCGGCACGACGGGGCGCTGGAGCGGTTAGACGGCCGGCGTGCGCCGAAGAAGAGCGTGGGCGAAGAGGAGAGTGGACGAAGAAGAGCACGTTCTCCCGGACACGATCGGTGGCGACGTTTCGCGCGGTTCGGACCGTACCAGAGCTCCGGCCGGCGTGCGTGGCAGTTAAGCCGTAGAGGAGCACCTTCCCCGGGCACGGGCGGTGCCAAGCGGCCCCTAAGTTTAACCGAATGGAAGCTCCGGAGGAGGAGGGCATGCTCGCGTCACAGTAAGCCGAAGAGGAGCACCTTCCCCGGGCACGGGCGGTTCCAAGCGGCCCCTAAGTTTAACCGAATGGAAGCTCCGGAGGAGGAGGGCATGCTCGCGTCACAGTAAGCCGAAGAGGAGCACCTTCCCCGGGCACGGGCGGTTCCAAGCGGCCCCTAAGTTTAACTGAATGGAAGCTCCGGAGGAGGAGGGCATGCTCGCGTCACAGTAAGCCGAAGAGGAGCACCTTCCCCGGGCACGGGCGGTGCCAAGCGGCCCCTAAGTTTAACCGAATGGAAGTTCCGGGGGAGGAGGGCGGGCGTGTGTCACAGTTAAGCCGAATTGGAGCACCTCTTCCGCCCGGGCACGAGCGGAGCGCGAGGCTGTCAGTTATGAATGAATAAATGAATAAATAAATAAAGAATGCCACCTTTCATTTCACAGGGCACACCGGACGGCGTACCAGCAGGTAAAAGTCGGAGTAATTAAATAAATACAAAAAGAATGGCTGGGGAATAAAAAAATAATACGTTTTAATAATAATTTGGTTTTTTTGTTATAAAATGAATTTCACTCTCTCTCTCCCCGTATATATATATATATATATATATATATATATATATATATATTTATGATATATATTGTATATTTTTTTTAAGCATTTTTGAAGGTGCGCCGCTACTTCGCGGATTTTCAGTTTTCGCGGGTGGTCTCGGTCCCCATTAACCGCGATAACCGAGGGTTCACTGTACTCCATAAAATTTACAAAAAGCGAGGTGAAACACTCAACCAGAGCTGCTTTTTTTTAACATTTCTCGAGGGCCATGGCGAGCCATTTCAAAAAAGCTGCACAACTAACTTATAAAATATTGATGAATTTGCTCGGCCTGATGTGTGTGTAAAGTTTTACGAGTTGTCGTTCATATTTAGAACCTCATAATCAGCTTTGTTTTATTGCCGAACAGTGCAATGCCACTCCCACAACTTTTCACGAAAAATCACGAATTTCGTATTGTGACATCCTCATGGCCGAAACAGTCATCCGAGCATATATGAGGGCGACCTTGTTGAGTTGCACGGAGAAAAACATCCAAGAAAATAACTTGTATTAGCTTTTACCAGTTGGTGGCGCTACTACTACGATGTAAAATAAGTTGGTAGATGTCTTCAGGGCTGAAGTATCCTCAAATGTGTACAACTTCGAGAAGATAGGATCATCTGAGTCATGTTGCCGGAGCTTTTGTTGCCACAAAGTACAATCGGACTTTTCAGCACCTTAATAGCCACGCCTTTTGCCAAAACGTCACAAAATTCGGCAGAGAGTAAGATCATTGTCTTGAGTCTTTTCTGACTAATTTTCAGTCGGATTCGTCAAAAGGGCACCGTGCAGTACGTGAAAATTAAAATAAAAACAAATTTTTGATTCCACTTGGCGGCACTGTGTGTATAACAAAATAATAACATTAAGATGTCTTCAGGTCGGGACGTTTTATTTACAGGTGAAGGTTTGGATTTTTAGGAGCATGTGCAGGGGAGTTATTAAGCATTCATTTATTTGTATTAGGTTCATTTTGTCTTCTTATTATTGATATTTGACTGATTCATTAAAAGCAGACAATTATGTTTTAGGTTAATTTTTTACCTGACATGTTTCGGCGAGTCTTTCGCCTTCTTCAGAGTGTCGCATGATGGTGTCTTGAGACCCGTCTTTATCAGCTGATGTTCCATGAGGGTGTGACTTACCTGTCAAAAAAATGAAAAATCAGAGCAGTAAAAGAACAAGCACAACATGAACATTACAAATCAGCAATCACTGACCACTGCAAAAGGGAAAACCACATCATGGACCGGGAGAAGGGCAGGGTCATCCGCACCGAAGAGAACAAACAACAGCGCTGGATCAGAGAGGCCATTGAGATCTGCAAGCGAGGCATAAAAACCATGAACAGAGACAAGGGAGCCTTCATCCTCTCTACCACCTGGAGCAGCATTTTGGCGGAGTGAACGGACAGCGGGGGGCGTGACTTGCCTTCATTCTTGTGACAGGTAAGTCACGCCCTCATGGAACATCAGCTGATAAAGACGGGCCACAAGACACCATCATGTGACACTCTGAAGAAGGCGAAAGACTTTCGTATTGTGACATCCTCAAGGCCTAAACACTCATCCGAGCAAATGTAAGGTAGATTTTGTTAACCTGCCCGGAGAAAAAAATCAACGAAAATAATTTGTATTTGTTTTAACCAGTTGGTGGCGCTACCACTGCGATCAAAAATAAGTTGGCAGCCGTCTTCAGGGCCTGAATATCCTCAAATGTGAAAAATTTCGAGAAGATGGATCATCTGAATCATTTTGCAGGAACTTTTGTTGCCACGGAGAATAATCAGACTCTGCGGCACCGTAATAGCCACGCCCTTCGAAGGAAAGTCACAAAAATAGGGATAGAGTAAGATCAATGTCTTGAGTCTTTTCTAGCCAATTTTCAATCAGATTCGTTAAAAGGGCACCGTGCAGTACGTCAAAATGTAAAAAATGATATTGATTGGCGCAAGGTGTATAACTGAATATAAACATATAGATGTCTTCAGGTACAGACTCTTTATGTACATGTGAAGTTTTGGATTTTTAGCAGCATGTGCAGGAGAGTTATTAAGCATTTTGTCCATTGCGGCGAAGGAAATCTTAAGTGAAAACTTTGATGCCCCGCCCCCGTCATATAGTATTTCGGAAACAAAAAATTTTAGCCCCAGTGTTTGTCCCAGGTCTTCAGATGCTACAGACAGAATTTTAAGGCAATCAGATGAAGCCTTTAGGAACAGGGTGCAAAAGAATGACCCCTGTAAACATGCAAAAAAGGGCAAAAGTCGGACTTTCAAAAATTCATAACTCACTTCCTGTTCATATTAGACGTTAAAATATCAAATTTTTCGCCATGCCCGATGAGACTGCCAAGTTTGGTGAGTTTTTGTGCATGTTTCGGGGGTCAAAAATGCGATCGAACAATCGGAAAAATAATAATAATAATAATTTCTACAAAAACAATAGGGACTTCGCAGCGGTCGCTGCTCAGGCCCTAATAATAATAATAATAATAACAATAAAAGTAATAATGTTTTCTACAAAAACAATAGGGACCTCGCCGCGGTCGCTGCTCGGGCCCCAATAATAATTTCTACACAAAGTCCATTGTGGTGACCCGCCCCCTTTTAAGTAAATTCAAAATGGCCGACTTCCTGTAAAACCTAGCTCATTGCTCCAAGAGACTTTTTTGTAGGTCTTGGTCTTATACATACAGTGAACCCTCGCTACTTCGCGGTTCACCTTTCGCGGGTTCAGTGCTTCGCGGGTCTAAAAAATATTCGGGGGCATTGTAGTTTCGCCGAGCGGCACGACGGGGCGCTGGAGCGGTTAGACGGCCGGCGTGCGCCGAAGAAGAGCGTGGGCGAAGAGTAGAGTGGACGAAGAAGAGCACGTTCCCCCGGACACGATCGGTGGCGACGTTTCGCGCGGTTCGGACCGTACCAGAGCTCCGGCCGGCGTGCGTGGCAGTTAAGCCGTAGAGGAGCACCTTCCCCGGGCACGGGCGGTTCCAAGCGGCCCCTAAGTTTAACCGAATGGAAGCTCCGGGGGAGGAGGGCGGGCGTGTGTCACAGTTAAGCCAAATTGGAGCACCTCTTCTGCCCGGGCACGAGCGGAGCGCGAGGCTGTCAGTTATGAATGAATAAATGAATAAATAAATAAAGAATGCCACCTTTCATTTCACAGGGCACACCGGACGGCGTACCAGCAGGTAAAAGTCGGAGTAATTAAATAAATACAAAAAGAATGGCTGGGGAATAAAAAAATAATACGTTTTAATAATAATTTGGTTTTTTTGTTATAAAATGAATTTCACTCTCTCTCTCCCCGTATATATATATATATATATATATATATATATATATATATATATATTTATTATATATATTGTATATTTTTTTTAAGCATTTTTGAAGGTGCGCCGCTACTTCGCGGATTTTCAGTTTTCGCGGGTGGTCTCGGTCCCCATTAACCGCGATAACCGAGGGTTCACTGTACTCCATAAAATTTACAAAAAGCGAGGTGAAACACTCAATCAGGGCTGCTTTTTTGAACATTTCTCGAGGGCCATGGCGAGCCATTTAAAAAAAGCTGCACAACTAACGTATAAAATATTGATAAATTTGCTCGGCCTGATGTGTGTGTAAAGTTTCACGAGTTGTCGTTCATATTTAGAACCTCATAATCAGCGTTGTTTTATTGCCGAACAGTGCAATGCCACTCCCACAACTTTTCACGAAAAAGGACGAATTTCGTATTGTGACATCCTCATGGCCGAAACAGTCATCCGAGCATATATGAGGGCGACCTTGTTGAGTTGCACGGAGAAAAACATCCAAGAAAATAACTTGTATTAGCTTTTACCAGTTGGTGGCGCTACTACTACGATGAAAAATAAGTCGGTAGATGTCTTCAGGGCTGAAGTATCCTCAAATGTGTACAACTTCGAGAAGATAGGATCATCTGAGTCATGTTGCCGGAGCTTTTGTTGCCACAGAGTACAATCGGACTTTTCAGCACCGTAATAGCCACGCCTTTTGCCAAAACGTCACAAAATTCGGCAGAGAGTAAGATCATTGTCTTGAGTCTTTTCTGACTAATTTTCAGTCGGATTCGTCAAAAGGGCACCGTGCAGTACGTGAAAATTAAAATAAAAACAAATTTTTGATTCCACTTGGCGGCGCTGTGTGTATAACAAAATAATAACATTACGATGTCTTCAGGTCGGGACGTTTTATTTACAGGTGAAGGTTTGGATTTTTAGGAGCATGTGCAGGGGAGTTATTTAGCATTCATTTATTTGTATTAGGTTCATTTTGTCTTCTTATTATTGATATTTGACTGATTCATTAAAAGCAGACAATTATGTTTTAGGTTAATTTTTTACCTGACATGTTTCGGCGAGACTTTCGCCTTCTTCAGAGTGTCGCATGATGGTGTCTTGAGACCCGTCTTTATCAGCTGATGTTCCATGAGGGTGTGACTTACCTGTCAAAAAAATGAAAAAATCAGAGCAGTAAAAGAACAAACACAACATGAACATTACAAATCAGCAATCACTGACCACTGCAAAAGGGAAAACCACATCATGGACCGGGAGAAGGGCAGGGTCATCCGCACAGAAGAGAACAAACAACAGCGCTGGATCAGAGAGGCCATTGAGATCTGCAAGCGAGGCATAAAAACCATGAACAGAGACAAGGGAGCCTTCATCCTCTCTACCACCTGGACCAGCATCTTGGCGGAGTGAACGGACAGCGGGGGGCGTGACTTGCCTTCATTCTTGTGACAGGTAAGTCACGCCCTCATGGAACATCAGCTGATAAAGACGGGTCACAAGACAGCATCATGTGACACTCTGAATAAGGCGAAAGACTTTCGTATTGTGACATGCTCAAGGCCTAAACACTCATCCGAGCAAATATAAGGTAGATTTTGTTCACCTGCCCGGAGAAAAACATCAACGAAAATAATTTGTATTTGTTTTAACCAGTTGGTGGCGCTACCACTGCGATCAAAAATAAGTTGGCAGCCGTCTTCAGGGCCTGAATATCCTCAAATGTGAAAAATTTCGAGAAGATGGATCATCTGAATCATTTTGCAGGAACTTTTGTTGCCACGGAGAATAATCAGACTCTGCGGCACCGTAATAGCCACGCCCTTCGAAGGAAAGTCACAAAAATAGGGATAGAGTAAGATCAATGTCTTGAGTCTTTTCTAGCCAATTTTCAATCAGATTCGTTAAAAGGGCACCGTGCAGTACGTCAAAATGTAAAAAATGATATTGATTGGCGCAAGGTGTATAACTGAATATAAACATATAGATGTCTTCAGGTACAGACTTTTTATGTACATGTGAAGTTTTGGATTTTTAGCAGCATGTGCAGGAGAGTTATTAAGCATTTTGTCCATTGCGGCGAAGGAAATCTTAAGTGAAAACTTTGAAGCCCCGCCCCCGTCATATAGTATTTCGGAAACAAAAAATTTTAGCCCCAGTGTTTGTCCCAGGTCTTCAGATGCTACAGACAGAATTTTAAGGCAATCAGATGAAGCCTTTAGGATCAGGGTGCAAAAGAATGACCCCTGTAAACATGCAAAAAAGGGCAAAAGTCGGACTTTCAAAAATTCATAACTCACTTCCTGTTCATATTAGACGTTAAAATATCAAATTTTTCGCCATGCCCGATGAGACTGCCAAGTTTGGTGAGTTTTTGTGCATGTTTCGGGGGTCAAAAATGCGATCGAACAATCGGAAAAATAATAATAATAATAATTTCTACAAAAACAATAGGGACTTTGCAGCGGTCGCTGCTCAGGCCCTAATAATAATAATAATAATATTAATAATAATAAAAGTAATAATATTTTCTACAAAAACAATAGGGACCTCGCAGCCGTCGCAGCTCGGGCCCTAATAACAATTTCTAGAAAAACAATAGGGACCTCGCAGCGGTCACTGCTCGGGCCCTAATAATAATAATAATAAAAATAATAATAATTTCCACAAAAACAATGGGGACCTCGTAGCGGTCGCTGCTCAGGCCCTAATAATAATTTCTACAAAAACAATAGGGACCTCGCCGCGGTCGCTGCTCGGGCCCCAATAATAATTTCTACACAAAGTCCATTGTGGTGACCCGCCCCCTTTTAAGTAAATTCAAAATGGCCGACTTCCTGTAAAACCTAGCTCATTGCTCCAAGAGACTTTTTTGTAGGTCTTGGTCTTATACATACAGTGAACCCTCGCTACTTCGCGGTTCACCTTTCGCGGGTTCAGTGCTTCGCGGGTCTAAAAAATATTCGGGGGCATTGTAGTTTCGCCGAGCGGCACGACGGGGCGCTGGAGCGGTTAGACGGCCGGCGTGCGCCGAAGAAGAGCGTGGGCGAAGAGGAGAGTGGACGAAGAAGAGCACGTTCTCCCGGACACGATCGGTGGCGACGTTTCGCGCGGTTCGGACCGTACCAGAGCTCCGGCCGGCGTGCGTGGCAGTTAAGCCGTAGAGGAGCACCTTCCCCGGGCACGGGCGGTGCCAAGCGGCCCCTAAGTTTAACCGAATGGAAGCTCCGGAGGAGGAGGGCATGCTCGCGTCACAGTAAGCCGAAGAGGAGCACCTTCCCCGGGCACGGGCGGTTCCAAGCGGCCCCTAAGTTTAACCGAATGGAAGCTCCGGAGGAGGAGGGCATGCTCGCGTCACAGTAAGCCGAAGAGGAGCACCTTCCCCGGGCACGGGCGGTTCCAAGCGGCCCCTAAGTTTAACTGAATGGAAGCTCTGGAGGAGGAGGGCATGCTCGCGTCACAGTAAGCCGAAGAGGAGCACCTTCCCCGGGCACGGGCGGTGCCAAGCGGCCCCTAAGTTTAACCGAATGGAAGTTCCGGGGGAGGAGGGCGGGCGTGTGTCACAGTTAAGCCGAATTGGAGCACCTCTTCCGCCCGGGCACGAGCGGAGCGCGAGGCTGTCAGTTATGAATGAATAAATGAATAAATAAATAAAGAATGCCACCTTTCATTTCACAGGGCACACCGGACGGCGTACCAGCAGGTAAAAGTCGGAGTAATTAAATAAATACAAAAAGAATGGCTGGGGAATAAAAAAATAATACGTTTTAATAATAATTTGGTTTTTTTGTTATAAAATGAATTTCACTCTCTCTCTCCCCGTATATATATATATATATATATATATATATATATATATATATATATATATATTTATGATATATATTGTATATTTTTTTTAAGCATTTTTGAAGGTGCGCCGCTACTTCGCGGATTTTCAGTTTTCGCGGGTGGTCTCGGTCCCCATTAACCGCGATAACCGAGGGTTCACTGTACTCCATAAAATTTACAAAAAGCGAGGTGAAACACTCAACCAGAGCTGCTTTTTTTTAACATTTCTCGAGGGCCATGGCGAGCCATTTCAAAAAAGCTGCACAACTAACTTATAAAATATTGATGAATTTGCTCGGCCTGATGTGTGTGTAAAGTTTTACGAGTTGTCGTTCATATTTAGAACCTCATAATCAGCTTTGTTTTATTGCCGAACAGTGCAATGCCACTCCCACAACTTTTCACGAAAAATCACGAATTTCGTATTGTGACATCCTCATGGCCGAAACAGTCATCCGAGCATATATGAGGGCGACCTTGTTGAGTTGCACGGAGAAAAACATCCAAGAAAATAACTTGTATTAGCTTTTACCAGTTGGTGGCGCTACTACTACGATGTAAAATAAGTTGGTAGATGTCTTCAGGGCTGAAGTATCCTCAAATGTGTACAACTTCGAGAAGATAGGATCATCTGAGTCATGTTGCCGGAGCTTTTGTTGCCACAAAGTACAATCGGACTTTTCAGCACCTTAATAGCCACGCCTTTTGCCAAAACGTCACAAAATTCGGCAGAGAGTAAGATCATTGTCTTGAGTCTTTTCTGACTAATTTTCAGTCGGATTCGTCAAAAGGGCACCGTGCAGTACGTGAAAATTAAAATAAAAACAAATTTTTGATTCCACTTGGCGGCACTGTGTGTATAACAAAATAATAACATTAAGATGTCTTCAGGTCGGGACGTTTTATTTACAGGTGAAGGTTTGGATTTTTAGGAGCATGTGCAGGGGAGTTATTAAGCATTCATTTATTTGTATTAGGTTCATTTTGTCTTCTTATTATTGATATTTGACTGATTCATTAAAAGCAGACAATTATGTTTTAGGTTAATTTTTTACCTGACATGTTTCGGCGAGTCTTTCGCCTTCTTCAGAGTGTCGCATGATGGTGTCTTGAGACCCGTCTTTATCAGCTGATGTTCCATGAGGGTGTGACTTACCTGTCAAAAAAATGAAAAATCAGAGCAGTAAAAGAACAAGCACAACATGAACATTACAAATCAGCAATCACTGACCACTGCAAAAGGGAAAACCACATCATGGACCGGGAGAAGGGCAGGGTCATCCGCACCGAAGAGAACAAACAACAGCGCTGGATCAGAGAGGCCATTGAGATCTGCAAGCGAGGCATAAAAACCATGAACAGAGACAAGGGAGCCTTCATCCTCTCTACCACCTGGAGCAGCATTTTGGCGGAGTGAACGGACAGCGGGGGGCGTGACTTGCCTTCATTCTTGTGACAGGTAAGTCACGCCCTCATGGAACATCAGCTGATAAAGACGGGCCACAAGACACCATCATGTGACACTCTGAAGAAGGCGAAAGACTTTCGTATTGTGACATCCTCAAGGCCTAAACACTCATCCGAGCAAATGTAAGGTAGATTTTGTTAACCTGCCCGGAGAAAAAAATCAACGAAAATAATTTGTATTTGTTTTAACCAGTTGGTGGCGCTACCACTGCGATCAAAAATAAGTTGGCAGCCGTCTTCAGGGCCTGAATATCCTCAAATGTGAAAAATTTCGAGAAGATGGATCATCTGAATCATTTTGCAGGAACTTTTGTTGCCACGGAGAATAATCAGACTCTGCGGCACCGTAATAGCCACGCCCTTCGAAGGAAAGTCACAAAAATAGGGATAGAGTAAGATCAATGTCTTGAGTCTTTTCTAGCCAATTTTCAATCAGATTCGTTAAAAGGGCACCGTGCAGTACGTCAAAATGTAAAAAATGATATTGATTGGCGCAAGGTGTATAACTGAATATAAACATATAGATGTCTTCAGGTACAGACTCTTTATGTACATGTGAAGTTTTGGATTTTTAGCAGCATGTGCAGGAGAGTTATTAAGCATTTTGTCCATTGCGGCGAAGGAAATCTTAAGTGAAAACTTTGATGCCCCGCCCCCGTCATATAGTATTTCGGAAACAAAAAATTTTAGCCCCAGTGTTTGTGCCAGGTCTTCAGATGCTACAGACAGAATTTTAAGGCAATCAGATGAAGCCTTTAGGAACAGGGTGCAAAAGAATCACCCCTGTAAACATGCAAAAAAGGGCAAAAGTCGGACTTTCAAAAATTCATAACTCACTTCCTGTTCATATTAGACGTTAAAATATCAAATTTTTCGCCATGCCCGATGAGACTGCCAAGTTTGGTGAGTTTTTGTGCATGTTTCGGGGGTCAAAAATGCGATCGAACAATCGGAAAAATAATAATAATAATAATTTCTACAAAAACAATAGGGACTTCGCAGCGGTCGCTGCTCAGGCCCTAATAATAATAATAATAATAACAATAAAAGTAATAATGTTTTCTACAAAAACAATAGGGACCTCGCCGCGGTCGCTGCTCGGGCCCCAATAATAATTTCTACACAAAGTCCATTGTGGTGACCCGCCCCCTTTTAAGTAAATTCAAAATGGCCGACTTCCTGTAAAACCTAGCTCATTGCTCCAAGAGACTTTTTTGTAGGTCTTGGTCTTATACATACAGTGAACCCTCGCTACTTCGCGGTTCACCTTTCGCGGGTTCAGTGCTTCGCGGGTCTAAAAAATATTCGGGGGCATTGTAGTTTCGCCGAGCGGCACGACGGGGCGCTGGAGCGGTTAGACGGCCGGCGTGCGCCAAAGAAGAGCGTGGGCGAAGAGGAGAGTGGACGAAGAAGAGCACGTTCCCCCGGACACGATCGGTGGCGACGTTTCGCGCGGTTCGGACCGTACCAGAGCTCCGGCCGGCGTGCGTGGCAGTTAAGCCGTAGAGGAGCACCTTCCCCGGGCACGGGCGGTTCCAAGCGGCCCCTAAGTTTAACCGAATGGAAGCTCCGGAGGAGGAGGGCATGCTCGCGTCACAGTAAGCCGAAGAGGAGCACCTTCCCCGGGCACGGGCGGTGCCAAGCGGCCCCTAAGTTTAACCGAATGGAAGCTCCGGGGGAGGAGGGCGGGCGTGTGTCACAGTTAAGCCAAATTGGAGCACCTCTTCTGCCCGGGCACGAGCGGAGCGCGAGGCTGTCAGTTATGAATGAATAAATGAATAAATAAATAAAGAATGCCACCTTTCATTTCACAGGGCACACCGGACGGCGTACCAGCAGGTAAAAGTCGGAGTAATTAAATAAATACTAAAAGAATGGCTGGGGAAGAAAAAAATAATACGTTTTAATAATAATTTGGTTTTTTTGTTATAACATGAATTTCACTCTCTCTCTCCCCGTATATATATATATATATATATATATATATATATATATATATATATATATATATATATATATATATATATATATTATTATATATATTGTTTATTTTTTTTAAGCATTTTTGAAGGTGCGCAGCTACTTCGCGGATTTTCAGTTTTCGCGGGTGGTCTCGGTCCCCGTTAACCGCGATAACCGAGGGTTCACTGTACTCCATAAAATTTACAAAAAGCGAGGTGAAACACTCAACCAGAGCTGCTTTTTTTAACATTTCTCGAGGGCCATGGCGAGCCATTTCAAAAAAGCTGCACAACTAACGTATAAAATATTGATAAATTTGCTCGGCCTGATGTGTGTGTAAAGTTTTACGAGTTGTCGTTCATATTTAGAACCTCATAATCAGCTTTGTTTTATTGCCGAACAGTGCAATGCCACTCCCACAACTTTTCACGAAAAAGGACGAATTTCGTATTGTGACATCCTCATGGCCGAAACAGTCATCCGAGCATATATGAGGGCGACCTTGTTGAGTTGCACGGAGAAAAACATCCAAGAAAATAACTTGTATTAGCTTTTACCAGTTGGTGGCACTACTACTACGATGTAAAATAAGTTGGTAGATGTCTTCAGGGCTGAAGTATCCTCAAATGTGTACAACTTCGAGAAGATAGGATCATCTGAGTCATGTTGCCGGAGCTTTTGTTGCCACAGAGTACAATCGGACTTTTCAGCACCTTAATAGCCACGCCTTTTGCCAAAACGTCACAAAATTCGGCAGAGAGTAAGATCATTGTCTTGAGTCTTTTCTGACTAATTTTCAGTCGGATTCGTCAAAAGGGCACCGTGCAGTACGTGAAAATTAAAATAAAAACAAATTTTTGATTCCACTTGGCGGCACTGTGTGTATAACAAAATAATAACATTACGATGTCTTCAGGTCGGGACGTTTTATTTACAGGTGAAGGTTTGGATTTTTAGGAGCATGTGCAGGGGAGTTATTTAGCATTCATTTATTTGTATTAGGTTCATTTTGTCTTCTTATTATTGATATTTGACTGATTCATTAAAAGCAGACAATTATGTTTTAGGTTAATTTTTTACCTGACATGTTTCGGCGAGTCTTTCGCCTTCTTCAGAGTGTCGCATGATGGTGTCTTGAGCTGATGTTCCATGAGGGTGTGACTTACCTGTCAAAAAAATGAAAAAAATCAGAGCAGTAAAAGAACAAGCACAACATGAACATTACAAATCAGCAATCACTGACCACTGCAAAAGGGAAAACCACATCATGGACCGGGAGAAGGGCAGGGTCATCCGCACAGAAGAGAACAAACAACAGCGCTGGATCAGAGAGGCCATTGAGATCTGCAAGCGAGGCATAAAAACCATGAACAGAGACAAGGGAGCCTTCATCCTCTCTACCACCTGGACCAGCATCTTGGCGGAGTGAACGGACAGCGGGGGGCGTGACTTGCCTTCATTCTTGTGACAGGTAAGTCACGCCCTCATGGAACATCAGCTGATAAAGACGGGTCACAAGACAGCATCATGTGACACTCTGAAGAAGGCGAAAGACTTTCGTATTGTGACATGCTCAAGGCCTAAACACTCATCCGAGCAAATATAAGGTAGATTTTGTTCACCTGCCCGGAGAAAAACATCAACGAAAATAATTTGTATTTGTTTTAACCAGTTGGTGGCGCTACCACTGCGATCAAAAATAAGTTGGCAGCCGTCTTCAGGGCCTGAATATCCTCAAATGTGAAAAATTTCGAGAAGATGGATCATCTGAATCATTTTGCAGGAACTTTTGTTGCCACGGAGAATAATCAGACTCTGCGGCACCGTAATAGCCACGCCCTTCGAAGGAAAGTCACAAAAACAGGGATAGAGTAAGATCAATGTCTTGAGTCTTTTCTAGCCAATTTTCAATCAGATTCGTTAAAAGGGCACCGTGCAGTACGTCAAAATGTAAAAAATGATATTGATTGGCGCAAGGTGTATAACTGAATATAAACATATAGATGTCTTCAGGTACAGACTTTTTATGTACATGTGAAGTTTTGGATTTTTAGCAGCATGTGCAGGAGAGTTATTAAGCATTTTGTCCATTGCGGCGAAGGAAATCTTAAGTGAAAACTTTGAAGCCCCGCCCCCGTCATATAGTATTTCGGAAACAAAAAATTTTAGCCCCAGTGTTTGTCCCAGGTCTTCAGATGCTACAGACAGAATTTTAAGGCAATCAGATGAAGCCTTTAGGATCAGGGTGCAAAAGAATGACCCCTGTAAACATGCAAAAAAGGGCAAAAGTCGGACTTTCAAAAATTCATAACTCACTTCCTGTTCATATTAGACGTTAAAATATCAAATTTTTCGCCATGCCCGATGAGACTGCCAAGTTTGGTGAGTTTTTGTGCATGTTTCGGGGGTCAAAAATGCGATCGAACAATCGGAAAAATAATAATAATAATAATTTCTACAAAAACAATAGGGACTTCGCAGCGGTCGCTGCTCAGGCCCTAATAATAATAATAATAATATTAATAATAATAAAAGTAATAATATTTTCTACAAAAACAATAGGGACCTCGCAGCCGTCGCAGCTCGGGCCCTAATAACAATTTCTAGAAAAACAATAGGGACCTCGCAGCGGTCACTGCTCGGGCCCTAATAATAATAATAATAAAAATAATAATAATTTCCACAAAAACAATGGGGACCTCGTAGCGGTCGCTGCTCAGGCCCTAATAATAATTTCTACAAAAACAATAGGGACCTCGCCGCCGTCGCTGCTCGGGCCCCAATAATAATTTCTACACAAAGTCCATTGTGGTGACCCGCCCCCTTTTAAGTAAATTCAAAATGGCCGACTTCCTGTAAAACCTAGCTCATTGCTCCAAGAGACTTTTTTGTAGGTCTTGGTCTTATACATACAGTGAACCCTCGCTACTTCGCGGTTCACCTTTCGCGGGTTCAGTGCTTCGCGGGTCTAAAAAATATTCGGGGGCATTGTAGTTTCGCCGAGCGGCACGACGGGGCGCTGGAGCGGTTAGACGGCCGGCGTGCGCCGAAGAAGAGCGTGGGCGAAGAGGAGAGTGGACGAAGAAGAGCACGTTCTCCCGGACACGATCGGTGGCGACGTTTCGCGCGGTTCGGACCGTACCAGAGCTCCGGCCGGCGTGCGTGGCAGTTAAGCCGTAGAGGAGCACCTTCCCCGGGCACGGGCGGTGCCAAGCGGCCCCTAAGTTTAACCGAATGGAAGCTCCGGAGGAGGAGGGCATGCTCGCGTCACAGTAAGCCGAAGAGGAGCACCTTCCCCGGGCACGGGCGGTTCCAAGCGGCCCCTAAGTTTAACCGAATGGAAGCTCCGGAGGAGGAGGGCATGCTCGCGTCACAGTAAGCCGAAGAGGAGCACCTTCCCCGGGCACGGGCGGTTCCAAGCGGCCCCTAAGTTTAACTGAATGGAAGCTCCGGAGGAGGAGGGCATGCTCGCGTCACAGTAAGCCGAAGAGGAGCACCTTCCCCGGGCACGGGCGGTGCCAAGCGGCCCCTAAGTTTAACCGAATGGAAGTTCCGGGGGAGGAGGGCGGGCGTGTGTCACAGTTAAGCCGAATTGGAGCACCTCTTCCGCCCGGGCACGAGCGGAGCGCGAGGCTGTCAGTTATGAATGAATAAATGAATAAATAAATAAAGAATGCCACCTTTCATTTCACAGGGCACACCGGACGGCGTACCAGCAGGTAAAAGTCGGAGTAATTAAATAAATACAAAAAGAATGGCTGGGGAATAAAAAAATAATACGTTTTAATAATAATTTGGTTTTTTTGTTATAAAATGAATTTCACTCTCTCTCTCCCCGTATATATATATATATATATATATATATATATATATATATATATATATATATTTATTATATATATTGTATATTTTTTTTAAGCATTTTTGAAGGTGCGCCGCTACTTCGCGGATTTTCAGTTTTCGCGGGTGGTCTCGGTCCCCATTAACCGCGATAACCGAGGGTTCACTGTACTCCATAAAATTTACAAAAAGCGAGGTGAAACACTCAATCAGGGCTGCTTTTTTGAACATTTCTCGAGGGCCATGGCGAGCCATTTCAAAAAAGCTGCACAACTAACGTATAAAATATTGATAAATTTGCTCGGCCTGATGTGTGTGTAAAGTTTCACGAGTTGTCGTTCATATTTAGAACCTCATAATCAGCGTTGTTTTATTGGCGAACAGTGCAATGCCACTCCCACAACTTTTCACGAAAAAGGACTAATTTCGTATTGTGACATCCTCATGGCCGAAACAGTCATCCGAGCATATATGAGGGCGACCTTGTTGAGTTGCACGGAGAAAAACATCCAAGAAAATAACTTGTATTAGCTTTTACCAGTTGGTGGCGCTACTACTACGATGAAAAATAAGTCGGTAGATGTCTTCAGGGCTGAAGTATCCTCAAATGTGTACAACTTCGAGAAGATAGGATCATCTGAGTCATGTTGCCGGAGCTTTTGTTGCCACAGAGTACAATCGGACTTTTCAGCACCGTAATAGCCACGCCTTTTGCCAAAACGTCACAAAATTCGGCAGAGAGTAAGATCATTGTCTTGAGTCTTTTCTGACTAATTTTCAGTCGGATTCGTCAAAAGGGCACCGTGCAGTACGTGAAAATTAAAATAAAAACAAATTTTTGATTCCACTTGGCGGCGCTGTGTGTATAACAAAATAATAACATTGTCTTCAGGTCGGGACGTTTTATTTACAGGTGAAGGTTTGGATTTTTAGGAGCATGTGCAGGGGAGTTATTAAGCATTCATTTATTTGTATTAGGTTCATTTTGTCTTCTTATTATTGATATTTGACTGATTCATTAAAAGCAGACAATTATGTTTTAGGTTAATTTTTTACCTGACATGTTTCGGCGAGACTTTTGCCTTCTTCAGAGTGTCGCATGATGGTGTCTTGAGACCCGTCTTTATCAGCTGATGTTCCATGAGGGTGTGACTTACCTGTCAAAAAAATGAAAAAATCAGAGCAGTAAAAGAACAAGCACAACATGAACATTACAAATCAGCAATCACTGACCACTGCAAAAGGGAAAACCACATCATGGACCGGGAGAAGGGCAGGGTCATCCGCACCGAAGAGAACAAACAACAGCGCTGGATCAGAGAGGCCATTGAGATCTGCAAGCGAGGCATAAAAACCATGAACAGAGACAAGGGAGCCTTCATCCTCTCTACCACCTGGAGCAGCATTTTGGCGGAGTGAACGGACAGCGGGGGGCGTGACTTGCCTTCATTCTTGTGACAGGTAAGTCACGCCCTCATGGAACATCAGCTGATAAAGACGGGCCACAAGACACCATCATGTGACACTCTGAAGAAGGCGAAAGACTTTCGTATTGTGACATCCTCAAGGCCTAAACACTCATCCGAGCAAATGTAAGGTAGATTTTGTTAACCTGCCCGGAGAAAAAAATCAACGAAAATAATTTGTATTTGTTTTAACCAGTTGGTGGCGCTACCACTGCGATCAAAAATAAGTTGGCAGCCGTCTTCAGGGCCTGAATATCCTCAAATGTGAAAAATTTCGAGAAGATGGATCATCTGAATCATTTTGCAGGAACTTTTGTTGCCACGGAGAATAATCAGACTCTGCGGCACCGTAATAGCCACGCCCTTCGAAGGAAAGTCACAAAAATAGGGATAGAGTAAGATCAATGTCTTGAGTCTTTTCTAGCCAATTTTCAATCAGATTCGTTAAAAGGGCACCGTGCAGTACGTCAAAATGTAAAAAATGATATTGATTGGCGCAAGGTGTATAACTGAATATAAACATATAGATGTCTTCAGGTACAGACTCTTTATGTACATGTGAAGTTTTGGATTTTTAGCAGCATGTGCAGGAGAGTTATTAAGCATTTTGTCCATTGCGGCGAAGGAAATCTTAAGTGAAAACTTTGATGCCCCGCCCCCGTCATATAGTATTTCGGAAACAAAAAATTTTAGCCCCAGTGTTTGTCCCAGGTCTTCAGATGCTACAGACAGAATTTTAAGGCAATCAGATGAAGCCTTTAGGATCAGGGTGCAAAAGAATGACCCCTGTAAACATGCAAAAAAGGGCAAAAGTCGGACTTTCAAAAATTCATAACTCACTTCTTGTTCATATTAGACGTTAAAATATCAAATTTTTCGCCATGCCCGATGAGACTGCCAAGTTTGGTGAGTTTTTGTGCATGTTTCGGGGGTCAAAAATGCGATCGAACAATCCGAAAAATAATAATAATAATAATTTCTACAAAAACAATAGGGACTTCGCAGCGGTCGCTGCTCAGGCCCTAATAATAATAATAATAATAATAATAAAAGTAATAATATTTTCTACAAAAACAATAGGGACCTCGCCGCGGTCGCTGCTCGGGCCCCAATAATAATTTCTACACAAAGTCCATTGTGGTGACCCGCCCCCTTTTAAGTAAATTCAAAATGGCCGACTTCCTGTAAAACCTAGCTCATTGCTCCAAGAGACTTTTTTGTAGGTCTTGGTCTTATACATACAGTGAACCCTCGCTACTTCGCGGTTCACCTTTCGCGGGTTCAGTGCTTCGCGGGTCTAAAAAATATTCGGGGGCATTGTAGTTTCGCCGAGCGGCACGACGGGGCGCTGGAGCGGTTAGACGGCCGGCGTGCGCCGAAGAAGAGCGTGGGCGAAGAGGAGAGTGGACGAAGAAGAGCACGTTCCCCCGGACACGATCGGTGGCGACGTTTCGCGCGGTTCGGACCGTACCAGAGCTCCGGCCAGCGTGCGTGGCAGTTAAGCCGTAGAGGAGCACCTTCCCCGGGCACGGGCGGTTCCAAGCGGCCCCTAAGTTTAACCGAATGGAAGCTCCGGAGGAGGAGGGCATGCTCGCGTCACAGTAAGCCGAAGAGGAGCACCTTCCCCGGGCACGGGCGGTTCCAAGCGGCCCCTAAGTTTAACCGAATGGAAGCTCCGGAGGAGGAGGGCATGCTCGCGTCACAGTAAGCCGAAGAGGAGCACCTTCCCCGGGCACGGGCGGTGCCAAGCGGCCCCTAAGTTTAACCGAATGGAAGCTCCGGGGGAGGAGGACGGGCGTGTGTCACAGTTAAGCCAAATTGGAGCACCTCTTCTGCCCGGGCACGAGCGGATGCGCGAGGCTGTCAGTTATGAATGAATAAATGAATAAATAAATAAAGAATGCCACCTTTCATTTCACAGGGCACACCGGACGGCGTACCAGCAGGTAAAAGTCGGAGTAATTAAATAAATACAAAAAGAATGGCTGGGGAATAAAAAAATAATACGTTTTAATAATAATTTGGTTTTTTTGTTATAACATGAATTTCACTCTCTCTTTCCCCGTATATATATATATATATATATATATATATATATATATATATATATATATATATATATATATATATATATATATTTATATATTTATTATATATATTGTATATTTTTTTTAAGCATTTTTGAAGGTGCGCCGCTACTTCGCGGATTTTCAGTTTTCGCGGGTGGTCTCGGTCCCCATTAACCGCGATAACCGAGGGTTCACTGTACTCCATAAAATTTACAAAAAGCGAGGTGAAACACTCAACCAGAGCTGCTTTTTTTTAACATTTCTCGAGGGCCATGGCGAGCCATTTCAAAAAAGCTGCACAACTAACGTATAAAATATTGATAAATTTGCTCGGCCTCATGTGTGTGTAAAGTTTCACGAGTTGTCGTTCATATTTAGAACCTCATAATCAGCGTTGTTTTATTGCCGAACAGTGCAATGCCACTCCCACAACTTTTCACGAAAAAGGACTAATTTCGTATTGTGACATCCTCATGGCCGAAACAGTCATCCGAGCATATATGAGGGCGACCTTGTTGAGTTGCACGGAGAAAAACATCCAAGAAAATAACTTGTATTAGCTTTTACCAGTTGGTGGCGCTACTACTACGATGTAAAATAAGTTGGTAGATGTCTTCAGGGCTGAAGTATCCTCAAATGTGTACAACTTCGAGAAGATAGGATCATCTGAGTCATGTTGCCGGAGCTTTTGTTGCCACAGAGTACAATCGGACTTTTCAGCACCTTAATAGCCACGCCTTTTGCAAAAACGTCACAAAATTCGGCAGAGAGTAAGATCATTGTCTTGAGTCTTTTCTGACTAATTTTCAGTCGGATTCGTCAAAAGGGCACCGTGCAGTACGTCAAAATGTAAAAAATGATATTGATTGGCGCAAGGTCTATAACTGAATATAAACATATAGATGTCTTCAGGTACAGACTCTTTATGTACATGTGAAGTTTTGGATTTTTAGCAGCATGTGCAGGAGAGTTATTAAGCATTTTGTCCATTGCGGCGAAGGAAATCTTAAGTGAAAACTTTGAAGCCCCGCCCCCGTCATATAGTATTTCGGAAACAAAAAATTTTAGCCCCAGTGTTTGTCCCAGGTCTTCAGATGCTACAGACAGAATTTTAAGGCAATCAGATGAAGCCTTTAGGATCAGGGTGCAAAAGAATGACCCCTGTAAACATGCAAAAAAGGGCAAAAGTCGGACTTTCAAAAATTCATAACTCACTTCCTGTTCATATTAGACGTTAAAATATCAAATTTTTCGCCATGCCCGATGAGACTGCCAAGTTTGGTGAGTTTTTGTGCATGTTTCGGGGGTCAAAAATGCGATCGAACAATCGGAAAAATAATAATAATAATAATTTCTACAAAAACAATAGGGACTTCGCAGCGGTCGCTGCTCAGGCCCTAATAATAATAATAATAATATTAATAATAATAAAAGTAATAATATTTTCTACAAAAACAATAGGGACCTCGCAGCCGTCGCAGCTCGGGCCCTAATAACAATTTCTAGAAAAACAATAGGGACCTCGCAGCGGTCACTGCTCGGGCCCTAATAATAATAATAATAAAAATAATAATAATTTCCACAAAAACAATGGGGACCTCGTAGCGGTCGCTGCTCAGGCCCTAATAATAATTTCTACAAAAACAATAGGGACCTCGCCGCCGTCGCTGCTCGGGCCCCAATAATAATTTCTACACAAAGTCCATTGTGGTGACCCGCCCCCTTTTAAGTAAATTCAAAATGGCCGACTTCCTGTAAAACCTAGCTCATTGCTCCAAGAGACTTTTTTGTAGGTCTTGGTCTTATACATACAGTGAACCCTCGCTACTTCGCGGTTCACCTTTCGCGGGTTCAGTGCTTCGCGGGTCTAAAAAATATTCGGGGGCATTGTAGTTTCGCCGAGCGGCACGACGGGGCGCTGGAGCGGTTAGACGGCCGGCGTGCGCCGAAGAAGAGCGTGGGCGAAGAGGAGAGTGGACGAAGAAGAGCACGTTCTCCCGGACACGATCGGTGGCGACGTTTCGCGCGGTTCGGACCGTACCAGAGCTCCGGCCGGCGTGCGTGGCAGTTAAGCCGTAGAGGAGCACCTTCCCCGGGCACGGGCGGTGCCAAGCGGCCCCTAAGTTTAACCGAATGGAAGCTCCGGAGGAGGAGGGCATGCTCGCGTCACAGTAAGCGGGCGTGTGTCACAGTTAAGCCGAATTGGAGCACCTCTTCCGCCCGGGCACGAGCGGAGCGCGAGGCTGTCAGTTATGAATGAATAAATGAATAAATAAATAAAGAATGCCACCTTTCATTTCACAGGGCACACCGGACGGCGTACCAGCAGGTAAAAGTCGGAGTAATTAAATAAATACAAAAAGAATGGCTGGGGAATAAAAAAATAATACGTTTTAATAATAATTTGGTTTTTTTGTTATAAAATGAATTTCACTCTCTCTCTCCCCGTATATATATATATATATATATATATATATATATATATATATATATATATATATATATTTATTATATATATTGTATATTTTTTTTAAGCATTTTTGAAGGTGCGCCGCTACTTCGCGGATTTTCAGTTTTCGCGGGTGGTCTCGGTCCCCATTAACCGCGATAACCGAGGGTTCACTGTACTCCATAAAATTTACAAAAAGCGAGGTGAAACACTCAATCAGGGCTGCTTTTTTGAACATTTCTCGAGGGCCATGGCGAGCCATTTCAAAAAAGCTGCACAACTAACGTATAAAATATTGATAAATTTGCTCGGCCTGATGTGTGTGTAAAGTTTCACGAGTTGTCGTTCATATTTAGAACCTCATAATCAGCGTTGTTTTATTGCCGAACAGTGCAATGCCACTCCCACAACTTTTCACGAAAAAGGACTAATTTCGTGTTGTGACATCCTCATGGCCGAAACAGTCATCCGAGCATATATGAGGGCGACCTTGTTGAGTTGCACAGAGAAAAACATCCAAGAAAATAACTTGTATTAGCTTTTACCAGTTGGTGGCGCTACTACTACGATGAAAAATAAGTCGGTAGATGTCTTCAGGGCTGAAGTATCCTCAAATGTGTACAACTTCGAGAAGATAGGATCATCTGAGTCATGTTGCCGGAGCTTTTGTTGCCACAGAGTACAATCGGACTTTTCAGCACCTTAATAGCCACGCCTTTTGCCAAAACGTCACAAAATTCGGCAGAGAGTAAGATCATTGTCTTGAGTCTTTTCTGACTAATTTTCAGTCGGATTCGTCAAAAGGGCACCGTGCAGTACGTGAAAATTAAAATAAAAACAAATTTTTGATTCCACTTGGCGGCGCTGTGTGTATAACAAAATAATAACATTAAGATGTCTTCAGGTCGGGACGTTTTATTTACAGGTGAAGGTTTGGATTTTTAGGAGCATGTGCAGGGGAGTTATTAAGCATTCATTTATTTGTATTAGGTTCATTTTGTCTTCTTATTATTGATATTTGACTGATTCATTAAAAGCAGACAATTATGTTTTAGGTTAATTTTTTACCTGACATGTTTCGGCGAGTCTTTTGCCTTCTTCAGAGTGTCGCATGATGGTGTCTTGAGACCCGTCTTTATCAGCTGATGTTCCATGAGGGTGTGACTTACCTGTCAAAAAAATGAAAAAATCAGAGCAGTAAAAGAACAAGCACAACATGAACATTACAAATCAGCAATCACTGACCACTGCAAAAGGGAAAACCACATCATGGACCGGGAGAAGGGCAGGGTCATCCGCACCGAAGAGAACAAACAACAGCGCTGGATCAGAGAGGCCATTGAGATCTGCAAGCGAGGCATAAAAACCATGAACAGAGACAAGGGAGCCTTCATCCTCTCTACCACCTGGACCAGCATCTTGGCGGAGTGAACGGACAGCGGGGGGCGTGACTTGCCTTCATTCTTGTGACAGGTAAGTCACGCCCTCATGGAACATCAGCTGATAAAGACGGGTCACAAGACAGCATCATGTGACACTCTGAAGAAGGCGAAAGACTTTCGTATTGTGACATGCTCAAGGCCTAAACACTCATCCGAGCAAATATAAGGTAGATTTTGTTCACCTGCCCGGAGAAAAACATCAACGAAAATAATTTGTATTTGTTTTAACCAGTTGGTGGCGCTACCACTGCGATCAAAAATAAGTTGGCAGCCGTCTTCAGGGCCTGAATATCCTCAAATGTGAAAAATTTCGAGAAGATGGATCATCTGAATCATTTTGCAGGAACTTTTGTTGCCACAGAGAATAATGAGACTCTGCGGCACCGTAATAGCCACGCCCTTCGAAGGAAAGTCACAAAAATAGGGATAGAGTAAGATCAATGTCTTGAGTCTTTTCTAGCCAATTTTCAATCAGATTCGTTAAAAGGGCACCGTGCAGTACGTCAAAATGTAAAAAATGATATTGATTGGCGCAAGGTGTATAACTGAATATAAACATATAGATGTCTTCAGGTACAGACTTTTTATGTACATGTGAAGTTTTGGATTTTTAGCAGCATGTGCAGGAGAGTTATTAAGCATTTTGTCCATTGCGGCGAAGGAAATCTTAAGTGAAAACTTTGAAGCCCCGCCCCCGTCATATAGTATTTCGGAAACAAAAAATTTTAGCCCCAGTGTTTGTCCCAGGTCTTCAGATGCTACAGACAGAATTTTAAGGCAATCAGATGAAGCCTTTAGGATCAGGGTGCAAAAGAATGACCCCTGTAAACATGCAAAAAAGGGCAAAAGTCGGACTTTCAAAAATTCATAACTCACTTCCTGTTCATATTAGACGTTAAAATATCAAATTTTTCGCCATGCCCGATGAGACTGCCAAGTTTGGTGAGTTTTTGTGCATGTTTCGGGGGTCAAAAATGCGATCGAACAATCGGAAAAATAATAATAATAATAATTTCTACAAAAACAATAGGGACTTCGCAGCGGTCGCTGCTCAGGCCCTAATAATAATAATAATAATATTAATAATAATAAAAGTAATAATATTTTCTACAAAAACAATAGGGACCTCGCAGCCGTCGCAGCTCGGGCCCTAATAACAATTTCTAGAAAAACAATAGGGACCTCGCAGCGGTCACTGCTCGGGCCCTAATAATAATAATAATAAAAATAATAATAATTTCCACAAAAACAATGGGGACCTCGTAGCGGTCGCTGCTCAGGCCCTAATAATAATTTCTACAAAAACAATAGGGACCTCGCCGCCGTCGCTGCTCGGGCCCCAATAATAATTTCTACACAAAGTCCATTGTGGTGACCCGCCCCCTTTTAAGTAAATTCAAAATGGCCGACTTCCTGTAAAACCTAGCTCATTGCTCCAAGAGACTTTTTTGTAGGTCTTGGTCTTATACATACAGTGAACCCTCGCTACTTCGCGGTTCACCTTTCGCGGGTTCAGTGCTTCGCGGGTCTAAAAAATATTCGGGGGCATTGTAGTTTCGCCGAGCGGCACGACGGGGCGCTGGAGCGGTTAGACGGCCGGCGTGCGCCGAAGAAGAGCGTGGGCGAAGAGGAGAGTGGACGAAGAAGAGCACGTTCTCCCGGACACGATCGGTGGCGACGTTTCGCGCGGTTCGGACCGTACCAGAGCTCCGGCCGGCGTGCGTGGCAGTTAAGCCGTAGAGGAGCACCTTCCCCGGGCACGGGCGGTGCCAAGCGGCCCCTAAGTTTAACCGAATGGAAGCTCCGGAGGAGGAGGGCATGCTCGCGTCACAGTAAGCCGAAGAGGAGCACCTTCCCCGGGCACGGGCGGTTCCAAGCGGCCCCTAAGTTTAACCGAATGGAAGCTCCGGAGGAGGAGGGCATGCTCGCGTCACAGTAAGCCGAAGAGGAGCACCTTCCCCGGGCACGGGCGGTTCCAAGCGGCCCCTAAGTTTAACTGAATGGAAGCTCCGGAGGAGGAGGGCATGCTCGCGTCACAGTAAGCCGAAGAGGAGCACCTTCCCCGGGCACGGGCGGTGCCAAGCGGCCCCTAAGTTTAACCGAATGGAAGTTCCGGGGGAGGAGGGCGGGCGTGTGTCACAGTTAAGCCGAATTGGAGCACCTCTTCCGCCCGGGCACGAGCGGAGCGCGAGGCTGTCAGTTATGAATGAATAAATGAATAAATAAATAAAGAATGCCACCTTTCATTTCACAGGGCACACCGGACGGCGTACCAGCAGGTAAAAGTCGGAGTAATTAAATAAATACAAAAAGAATGGCTGGGGAATAAAAAAATAATACGTTTTAATAATAATTTGGTTTTTTTGTTATAAAATGAATTTCACTCTCTCTCTCCCCGTATATATATATATATATATATATATATATATATATATATATATATATTTATTATATATATTGTATATTTTTTTTAAGCATTTTTGAAGGTGCGCCGCTACTTCGCGGATTTTCAGTTTTCGCGGGTGGTCTCGGTCCCCATTAACCGCGATAACCGAGGGTTCACTGTACTCCATAAAATTTACAAAAAGCGAGGTGAAACACTCAATCAGGGCTGCTTTTTTGAACATTTCTCGAGGGCCATGGCGAGCCATTTCAAAAAAGCTGCACAACTAACGTATAAAATATTGATAAATTTGCTCGGCCTGATGTGTGTGTAAAGTTTCACGAGTTGTCGTTCATATTTAGAACCTCATAATCAGCGTTGTTTTATTGCCGAACAGTGCAATGCCACTCCCACAACTTTTCACGAAAAAGGACTAATTTCGTGTTGTGACATCCTCATGGCCGAAACAGTCATCCGAGCATATATGAGGGCGACCTTGTTGAGTTGCACAGAGAAAAACATCCAAGAAAATAACTTGTATTAGCTTTTACCAGTTGGTGGCGCTACTACTACGATGAAAAATAAGTCGGTAGATGTCTTCAGGGCTGAAGTATCCTCAAATGTGTACAACTTCGAGAAGATAGGATCATCTGAGTCATGTTGCCGGAGCTTTTGTTGCCACAGAGTACAATCGGACTTTTCAGCACCTTAATAGCCACGCCTTTTGCCAAAACGTCACAAAATTCGGCAGAGAGTAAGATCATTGTCTTGAGTCTTTTCTGACTAATTTTCAGTCGGATTCGTCAAAAGGGCACCGTGCAGTACGTGAAAATTAAAATAAAAACAAATTTTTGATTCCACTTGGCGGCGCTGTGTGTATAACAAAATAATAACATTAAGATGTCTTCAGGTCGGGACGTTTTATTTACAGGTGAAGGTTTGGATTTTTAGGAGCATGTGCAGGGGAGTTATTAAGCATTCATTTATTTGTATTAGGTTCATTTTGTCTTCTTATTATTGATATTTGACTGATTCATTAAAAGCAGACAATTATGTTTTAGGTTAATTTTTTACCTGACATGTTTCGGCGAGTCTTTTGCCTTCTTCAGAGTGTCGCATGATGGTGTCTTGAGACCCGTCTTTATCAGCTGATGTTCCATGAGGGTGTGACTTACCTGTCAAAAAAATGAAAAAATCAGAGCAGTAAAAGAACAAGCACAACATGAACATTACAAATCAGCAATCACTGACCACTGCAAAAGGGAAAACCACATCATGGACCGGGAGAAGGGCAGGGTCATCCGCACCGAAGAGAACAAACAACAGCGCTGGATCAGAGAGGCCATTGAGATCTGCAAGCGAGGCATAAAAACCATGAACAGAGACAAGGGAGCCTTCATCCTCTCTACCACCTGGAGCAGCATTTTGGCGGAGTGAACGGACAGCGGGGGGCGTGACTTGCCTTCATTCTTGTGACAGGTAAGTCACGCCCTCATGGAACATCAGCTGATAAAGACGGGCCACAAGACACCATCATGTGACACTCTGAAGAAGGCGAAAGACTTTCGTATTGTGACATCCTCAAGGCCTAAACACTCATCCGAGCAAATGTAAGGTAGATTTTGTTAACCTGCCCGGAGAAAAAAATCAACGAAAATAATTTGTATTTGTTTTAACCAGTTGGTGGCGCTACCACTGCGATCAAAAATAAGTTGGCAGCCGTCTTCAGGGCCTGAATATCCTCAAATGTGAAAAATTTCGAGAAGATGGATCATCTGAATCATTTTGCAGGAACTTTTGTTGCCACGGAGAATAATCAGACTCTGCGGCACCGTAATAGCCACGCCCTTCGAAGGAAAGTCACAAAAATAGGGATAGAGTAAGATCAATGTCTTGAGTCTTTTCTAGCCAATTTTCAATCAGATTCGTTAAAAGGGCACCGTGCAGTACGTCAAAATGTAAAAAATGATATTGATTGGCGCAAGGTGTATAAATGAATATAAATATATAGATGTCTTCAGGTACAGACTCTTTATGTACATGTGAAGTTTTGGATTTTTAGCAGCATGTGCAGGAGAGTTATTAAGCATTTTGTCCATTGCGGCGAAGGAAATCTTAAGTGAAAACTTTGATGCCTCGCCCCCGTCATATAGTATTTCGGAAACAAAAAATTTTAGCCCCAGTGTTTTTGCCAGGTCTTCAGATGCTACAGACAGAATTTTAAGGCAATCAGATGAAGCCTTTAGGATCAGGGTGCAAAAGAATGACCCCTGTAAACATGCAAAAAAGGGCAAAAGTCGGACTTTCAAAAATTCATAACTCACTTCCTGTTCATATTAGACGTTAAAATATCAAATTTTTCGCCATGCCCGATGAGACTGCCAAGTTTGGTGAGTTTTTGTGCATGTTTCGGGGGTCAAAAATGCGATCGAACAATCGGAAAAATAATAATAAAAATAATTTCTACAAAAACAATAGGGACTTCGCAGCGGTCGCTGCTCAGACCCTAATAATAATAATAATAATAATAATAAAAGTAATAATATCTTCTACAAAAACAATAGGGACCTCGCCGCGGTCGCTGCTCGGGCCCCAATAATAATTTCTACACAAAGTCCATTGTGGTGACCCGCCCCCTTTTAAGTAAATTCAAAATGGCCGACTTCCTGTAAAACCTAGCTCATTGCTCCAATAGACTTTTTTGTAGGTCTTGGTCTTATACATACAGTGAACCCTCGCTACTTCGCGGTTCACCTTTCGCGGGTTCAGTGCTTCGCGGGTCTAAAAAATATTCGGGGGCATTGCAGTTTCGCCGAGCGGCACGACGGGGCGCTGGAGCGGTTAGACGGCCGGCGTGCGCCGAAGAAGAGCGTGGGCGAAGAGGAGAGTGGACGAAGAAGAGCACGTTCCCCCGGACACGATCGGTGGCGACGTTTCGCGCGGTTCGGACCGTACCAGAGCTCCGGCCAGCGTGCGTGGCAGTTAAGCCGTAGAGGAGCACCTTCCCCGGGCACGGGCGGTGCCAAGCGGCCCCTAAGTTTAACCGAATGGAAGCTCCGGAGGAGGAGGACATGCTCGCGTCACAGTAAGCCGAAGAGGAGCACCTTCCCCGGGCACGGGCGGTTCCAAGCGGCCCCTAAGTTTAACCGAATGGAAGCTCCGGAGGAGGAGGGCATGCTCGCGTCACAGTAAGCCGAAGAGGAGCACCTTCCCCGGGCACGGGCGGTGCCAAGCGGCCCCTAAGTTTAACCGAATGGAAGCTCCGGGGGAGGAGGACGGGCGTGTGTCACAGTTAAGCCAAATTGGAGCACCTCTTCTGCCCGGGCACGAGCGGAGCGCGAGGCTGTCAGTTATGAATGAATAAATGAATAAATAAATAAAGAATGCCACCTTTCATTTCACAGGGCACACCGGACGGCGTACAAGCAGGTAAAAGTCGGAGTAATTAAATAAATACAAAAAGAATGGCTGGGGAATAAAAAAATAATACGTTTTAATAATAATTTGGTTTTTTTGTTATAACATGAATTTCACTCTCTCTCTCCCCGTATATATATATATATATATATATATATATATATATATATATATATATATATATATATTATTATATATATTGTATATTTTTTTTAAGCATTTTTGAAGGTGCGCCGCTACTTCGCGGATTTTCAGTTTTCGCGGGTGGTCTCGGTCCCCATTAACCGCGATAACCGAGGGTTCACTGTACTCCATAAAATTTACAAAAAGCGAGGTGAAACACTCAACCAGAGCTGCTTTTTTTTAACATTTCTCGAGGGCCATGGCGAGCCATTTCAAAAAAGCTGCACAACTAACGTATAAAATATTGATAAATTTGCTCGGCCTGATGTGTGTGTAAAGTTTTACGAGTTGTCGTTCATATTTAGAACCTCATAATCAGCTTTGTTTTATTGCCGAACAGTGCAATGCCACTCCCACAACTTTTCACGAAAAATCACGAATTTCGTATTGTGACATCCTCATGGCCGAAACAGTCATCCGAGCATATATGAGGGCGACCTTGTTGAGTTGCACGGAGAAAAACATCCAAGAAAATAACTTGTATTAGCTTTTACCAGTTGGTGGCGCTACTACTACGATGTAAAATAAGTTGGTAGATGTCTTCAGGGCTGAAGTATCCTCAAATGTGTACAACTTCGAGAAGATAGGATCATCTGAGTCATGTTGCCGGAGCTTTTGTTACCACAGAGTACAATCGGACTTTTCAGCACCTTAATAGCCACGCCTTTTTCCAAAACGTCACAAAATTCGGCAGAGAGTAAGATCATTGTCTTGAGTCTTTTCTGACTAATTTTCAGTCGGATTCGTCAAAAGGGCACCGTGCAGTACGTGAAAATTAAAATAAAAACAAATTTTTGATTCCACTTGGCGGCACTGTGTGTATAACAAAATAATAACATTAAGATGTCTTCAGGTCGGGACGTTTTATTTACAGGTGAAGGTTTGGATTTTTAGGAGCATGTGCAGGGGAGTTATTAAGCATTCATTTATTTGTATTAGGTTCATTTTGTCTTCTTATTATTGATATTTGACTGATTCATTAAAAGCAGACAATTATGTTTTAGGTTAATTTTTTACCTGACATGTTTCGGCGAGTCTTTCGCCTTCTTCAGAGTGTCGCATGATGGTGTCTTGAGACCCGTCTTTATCAGCTGATGTTCCATGAGGGTGTGACTTACCTGTCAAAAAAATGAAAAATCAGAGCAGTAAAAGAACAAGCACAACATGAACATTACAAATCAGCAATCACTGACCACTGCAAAAGGGAAAACCACATCATGGACCGGGAGAAGGGCAGGGTCATCCGCACCGAAGAGAACAAACAACAGCGCTGGATCAGAGAGGCCATTGAGATCTGCAAGCGAGGCATAAAAACCATGAACAGAGACAAGGGAGCCTTCATCCTCTCTACCACCTGGAGGAGCATTTTGGCGGAGTGAACGGACAGCGGGGGGCGTGACTTGCCTTCATTCTTGTGACAGGTAAGTCACGCCCTCATGGAACATCAGCTGATAAAGACGGGCCACAAGACACCATCATGTGACACTCTGAAGAAGGCGAAAGACTTACGTATTGTGACATCCTCAAGGCCTAAACACTCATCCGAGCAAATGTAAGGTAGATTTTGTTAACCTGCCCGGAGAAAAAAATCAACGAAAATAATTTGTATTTGTTTTAACCAGTTGGTGGCGCGACCACTGCGATCAAAAATAAGTTGGCAGCCGTCTTCAGGGCCTGAATATCCTCAAATGTGAAAAATTTCGAGAAGATGGATCATCTGAATCATTTTGCAGGAACTTTTGTTGCCACGGAGAATAATCAGACTCTGCGGCACCGTAATAGCCACGCCCTTCGAAGGAAAGTCACAAAAATAGGGATAGAGTAAGATCAATGTCTTGAGTCTTTTCTAGCCAATTTTCAATCAGATTCGTTAAAAGGGCACCGTGCAGTACGTCAAAATGTAAAAAATGATATTGATTGGCGCAAGGTGTATAACTGAATATAAACATATAGATGTCTTCAGGTACAGACTCTTTATGTACATGTGAAGTTTTGGATTTTTAGCAGCATGTGCAGGAGAGTTATTAAGCATTTTGTCCATTGCGGCGAAGGAAATCTTAAGTGAAAACTTTGATGCCCCGCCCCCGTCATATAGTATTTCGGAAACAAAAAATTTTAGCCCCAGTGTTTGTGCCAGGTCTTCAGATGCTACAGACAGAATTTTAAGGCAATCAGATGAAGCCTTTAGATCAGGGTGCAAAAGAATGACCCCTGTAAACATGCAAAAAAGGGCAAAAGTCAGACTTTCAAAAATTCATAACTCAATTCCTGTTCATATTAGACGTTAAAATATCAAATTTTTCGTCATGCCCGATGAGACTGCCAAGTTTGGTGAGTTTTTGTGCATGTTTCGGGGGTCAAAAATGCGATCGAACAATCGGAAAAATAATAATAATAATAATTTCTACAAAAACAATAGGGACTTCGCAGCGGTCGCTGCTCAGGCCCTAATAATAATAATAATAATAATAATAAAAGTAATAATATTTTCTACAAAAACAATAGGGACCTCGCCGCGGTCGCTGCTCGGGCCCCAATAATAATTTCTACACAAAGTCCATTGTGGTGACCCGCCCCCTTTTAAGTAAATTCAAAATGGCCGACTTCCTGTAAAACCTAGCTCATTGCTCCAAGAGACTTTTTTGTAGGTCTTGGTCTTATACATACAGTGAACCCTCGCTACTTCGCGGTTCACCTTTCGCGGGTTCAGTGCTTCGCGGGTCTAAAAAATATTCGGGGGCATTGTAGTTTCGCCGAGCGGCACGACGGGGCGCTGGAGCGGTTAGACGGCCGGCGTGCGCCGAAGAAGAGCGTGGGCGAAGAGGAGAGTGGACGAAGAAGAGCACGTTCTCCCGGACACGATCGGTGGCGACGTTTCGCGCGGTTCGGACCGTACCAGAGCTCCGGCCGGCGTGCGTGGCAGTTAAGCCGTAGAGGAGCACCTTCCCCGGGCACGGGCGGTGCCAAGCGGCCCCTAAGTTTAACCGAATGGAAGCTCCGGAGGAGGAGGGCATGCTCGCGTCACAGTAAGCCGAAGAGGAGCACCTTCCCCGGGCACGGGCGGTTCCAAGCGGCCCCTAAGTTTAACCGAATGGAAGCTCCGGAGGAGGAGGGCATGCTCGCGTCACAGTAAGCCGAAGAGGAGCACCTTCCCCGGGCACGGGCGGTTCCAAGCGGCCCCTAAGTTTAACTGAATGGAAGCTCCGGAGGAGGAGGGCATGCTCGCGTCACAGTAAGCCGAAGAGGAGCACCTTCCCCGGGCACGGGCGGTGCCAAGCGGCCCCTAAGTTTAACCGAATGGAAGTTCCGGGGGAGGAGGGCGGGCGTGTGTCACAGTTAAGCCGAATTGGAGCACCTCTTCCGCCCGGGCACGAGCGGAGCGCGAGGCTGTCAGTTATGAATGAATAAATGAATAAATAAATAAAGAATGCCACCTTTCATTTCACAGGGCACACCGGACGGCGTACCAGCAGGTAAAAGTCGGAGTAATTAAATAAATACAAAAAGAATGGCTGGGGAATAAAAAAATAATACGTTTTAATAATAATTTGGTTTTTTTGTTATAAAATGAATTTCACTCTCTCTCTCCCCGTATATATATATATATATATATATATATATATATATATATTTATTATATATATTGTATATTTTTTTTAAGCATTTTTGAAGGTGCGCCGCTACTTCGCGGATTTTCAGTTTTCGCGGGTGGTCTCGGTCCCCATTAACCGCGATAACCGAGGGTTCACTGTACTCCATAAAATTTACAAAAAGCGAGGTGAAACACTCAATCAGGGCTGCTTTTTTGAACATTTCTCGAGGGCCATGGCGAGCCATTTCAAAAAAGCTGCACAACTAACGTATAAAATATTGATAAATTTGCTCGGCCTGATGTGTGTGTAAAGTTTCACGAGTTGTCGTTCATATTTAGAACCTCATAATCAGCGTTGTTTTATTGCCGAACAGTGCAATGCCACTCCCACAACTTTTCACGAAAAAGGACTAATTTCGTATTGTGACATCCTCATGGCCGAAACAGTCATCCGAGCATATATGAGGGCGACCTTGTTGAGTTGCACGGAGAAAAACATCCAAGAAAATAACTTGTATTAGCTTTTACCAGTTGGTGGCGCTACTACTACGATGAAAAATAAGTCGGTAGATGTCTTCAGGGCTGAAGTATCCTCAAATGTGTACAACTTCGAGAAGATAGGATCATCTGAGTCATGTTGCCGGAGCTTTTGTTGCCACAGAGTACAATCGGACTTTTCAGCACCTTAATAGCCACGCCTTTTGCCAAAACGTCACAAAATTCGGCAGAGAGTAAGATCATTGTCTTGAGTCTTTTCTGACTAATTTTCAGTCGGATTCGTCAAAAGGGCACCGTGCAGTACGTGAAAATTAAAATAAAAACAAATTTTTGATTCCACTTGGCGGCGCTGTGTGTATAACAAAATAATAACATTAAGATGTCTTCAGGTCGGGACGTTTTATTTACAGGTGAAGATTTGGATTTTTAGGAGCATGTGCAGGGGAGTTATTAAGCATTCATTTATTTGTATTAGGTTCATTTTGTCTTCTTATTATTGATATTTGACTGATTCATTAAAAGCAGACAATTATGTTTTAGGTTAATTTTTTACCTGACATGTTTCGGCGAGTCTTTTGCCTTCTTCAGAGTGTCGCATGATGGTGTCTTGAGCTGATGTTCCATGAGGGTGTGACTTACCTGTCAAAAAAATGAAAAAATCAGAGCAGTAAAAGAACAAGCACAACATGAACATTACAAATCAGCAATCACTGACCACTGCAAAAGGGAAAACCACATCATGGACCGGGAGAAGGGCAGGGTCATCCGCACAGAAGAGAACAAACAACAGCGCTGGATCAGAGAGGCCATTGAGATCTGCAAGCGAGGCATAAAAACCATGAACAGAGACAAGGGAGCCTTCATCCTCTCTACCACCTGGAGCAGCATCTTGGCGGAGTGAACGGACAGCGGGGGGCGTGACTTGCCTTCATTCTTGTGACAGGTAAGTTACGCCCTCATGGAACATCAGCTGATAAAGACGGGTCACAAGACAGCATCATGTGACACTCTGAAGAAGGCGAAAGACTTTCGTATTGTGACATGCTCAAGGCCTAAACACTCATCCGAGCAAATATAAGGTAGATTATGTTCACCTGCCCGGAGAAAAACATCAACGAAAATAATTTGTATTTGTTTTAACCAGTTGGTGGCACTACCACTGCGATCAAAAATAAGTTGGCAGCCGTCTTCAGGGCCTGAATATCCTCAAATGTGAAAGATTTCCAGAAGATGGATCATCTGAATCATTTTGCAGGAACTTTTGTTGCCACGGAGAATAATCAGACTCTGCGGCACCGTAATAGCCACGCCCTTTGAAGGAAAGTCGTAAAAATAGGGATAGAGTAAGATCAATGTCTTGAGTCTTTTCTAGCCAATTTTCAATCAGATTCGTTAAAAGGGCACCGTGCAGTACGTCAAAATGTAAAAAATGATATTGATTGGCGCAAGGTGTATAACTGAATATAAACATATAGATGTCTTCAGGTACAGACTCTTTATGTACATGTGAAGTTTTGGATTTTTAGCAGCATGTGCAGGAGAGTTATTAAGCATTTTGTCCATTGCGGCGAAGGAAATCTTAAGTGAAAACTTTGATGCCTCGCCCCCGTCATATAGTATTTCGGAAACAAACAATTTTAGCCCCAGTGTTTGTCCCAGGTCTTCAGATGCTACAGACAGAATTTTAAGGCAATCAGATGAAGCCTTTAGGATCAGGGTGCAAAAGAATGACCCCTGTAAACATGCAAAAAAGGGCAAAAGTCGGACTTTCAAAAATTCATAACTCACTTCCTGTTAATATTAGACGTTAAAATATCAAATTTTTCGCCATGCCCGATGAGACTGCCAAGTTTGGTGAGTTTTTGTGCATGTTTCGGGGGTCAAAAATGCGATCGAACAATCGGAAAAATAATAATAATAATAATTTCTACAAAAACAATAGGGACTTCGCAGCGGTCGCTGCTCAGGCCCTAATAATAATAATAATAATAATAATAAAAGTAATAATATTTTCTACAAAAACAATAGGGACCTCGCCGCGGTCGCTGCTCGGGCCCCAATAATAATTTCTACACAAAGTCCATTGTGGTGACCCGCCCCCTTTTAAGTAAATTCAAAATGGCCGACTTCCTGTAAAACCTAGCTCATTGCTCCAAGAGACTTTTTTGTAGGTCTTGGTCTTATACATACAGTGAACCCTCGCTACTTCGCGGTTCACCTTTCGCGGGTTCAGTGCTTCGCGGGTCTAAAAAATATTCGGGGGCATTGTAGTTTCGCCGAGCGGCACGACGGGGCGCTGGAGCGGTTAGACGGCCGGCGTGCGCCGAAGAAGAGCGTGGGCGAAGAGGAGAGTGGACGAAGAAGAGCACGTTCCCCCGGACACGATCGGTGGCGACGTTTCGCGCGGTTCGGACCGTACCAGAGCTCCGGCCAGCATGCGTGGCAGTTAAGCCGTAGAGGAGCACCTTCCCCGGGCACGGGCGGTGCCAAGCGGCCCCTAAGTTTAACCGAATGGAAGCTCCGGAGGAGGAGGGCATGCTCGCGTCACAGTAAGCCGAAGAGGAGCACCGTCCCCGGGCACGGGCGGTTCCAAGCGGCCCCTAAGTTTAACCGAATGGAAGCTCCGGAGGAGGAGGGCATGCTCGCGTCACAGTAAGCCGAAGAGGAGCACCTTCCCCGGGCACGGGCGGTGCCAAGCGGCCCCTAAGTTTAACCGAATGGAATCTCCGGGGGAGGAGGACGGGCGTGTGTCACAGTTAAGCCAAATTGGAGCACCTCTTCTGCCCGGGCACGAGCGGAGCGCGAGGCTGTCAGTTATGAATGAATAAATGAATAAATAAATAAAGAATGCCACCTTTCATTTCACAGGGCACACCGGACGGCGTACCAGCAGGTAAAAGTCGGAGTAATTAAATAAATACAAAAAGAATGGCTGGGGAATAAAAAAATAATACGTTTTAATAATAATTAGTTTTTTTTGTTATAACATGAATTTCACTCTCTCTCTCCCCGTATATATATATATATATATATATATATATATATATATATATATATATATATATATATATATATATATATATATATATTTATATATTTATTGTATATATTGTATATTTTTTTTAAGCATTTTTGAAGGTGCGCCGCTACTTCGCGGATTTTCAGTTTTCGCGGGTGGTCTCGGTCCCCATTAACCGCGATAACCGAGGGTTCACTGTACTCCATAAAATTTACAAAAAGCGAGGTGAAACACTCAACCAGAGCTGCTTTTTTTTAACATTTCTCGAGGGCCATGGCGAGCCATTTCAAAAAAGCTGCACAACTAACGTATAAAATATTGATAAATTTGCTCGGCCTGATGTGTGTGTAAAGTTTTACGAGTTGTCGTTCATATTTAGAACCTCATATTCAGCTTTGTTTTATTGCCGAACAGTGCAATGCCACTCCCACAACTTTTCACGAAAAATCACAAATTTCGTATTGTGACATCCTCATGGCCGAAACAGTCATCCGAGCATATATGAGGGCGACCTTGTTGAGTTGCACGGAGAAAAACATCCAAGAAAATAACTTGTATTAGCTTTTACCAGTTGGTGGCGCTACTACTACAATGTAAAATAAGTTGGTAGATGTCTTCAGGGCTGAAGTATCCTCAAATGTGTACAACTTCGAGAAGATAGGATCATCTGAGTCATGTTGCCGGAGCTTTTGTTGCCACAGAGTACAATCGGACTTTTCAGCACCTTAATAGCCACGCCTTTTGCCAAAACGTCACAAAATTCGGCAGAGAGTAAGATCATTGTCTTGAGTCTTTTCTGACTAATTTTCAGTCGGATTCGTCAAAAGGGCACCGTGCAGTACGTGAAAATTAAAATAAAAAAAAATTTTTGATTCCACTTGGCGGCACTGTGTGTATAACAAAATAATAACATTAAGATGTCTTCAGGTCGGGACGTTTTATTTACAGGTGAAGGTTTGGATTTTTAGGAGCATGTGCAGGGGAGTTATTAAGCATTCATTTATTTGTATTAGGTTCATTTTGTCTTCTTATTATTGATATTTGACTGATTCATTAAAAGCAGACAATTATGTTTTAGGTTAATTTTTTACCTGACATGTTTCGGCGAGTCTTTCGCCTTCTTCAGAGTGTCGCATGATGGTGTCTTGAGACCCGTCTTTATCAGCTGATGTTCCATGAGGGTGTGACTTACCTGTCAAAAAAATGAAAAAATCAGAGCAGTAAAAGAACAAGCACAACATGAACATTACAAATCAGCAATCACTGACCACTGCAAAAGGGAAAACCACATCATGGACCGGGAGAAGGGCAGGGTCATCCGCACAGAAGAGAACAAACAACAGCGCTGGATCAGAGAGGCCATTGAGATCTGCAAGCGAGGCATAAAAACCATGAACAGAGACAAGGGAGCCTTCATCCTCTCTACCACCTGGACCAGCATCTTGGCGGAGTGAACGGACAGCGGGGGGCGTGACTTGCCTTCATTCTTGTGACAGGTAAGTCACGCCCTCATGGAACATCAGCTGATAAAGACGGGTCACAAGACACCATCATGTGACACTCTGAAGAAGGCGAAAGACTTTTGTATTGTGACATGCTCAAGGCCTAAACACTCATCCGAGCAAATATAAGGTAGATTTTGTTCACCTGCCCGGAGAAAAACATCAACGAAAATAATTTGTATTTGTTTTAACCAGTTGGTGGCGCTACCACTGCGATCAAAAATAAGTTGGCAGCCGTCTTCAGGGCCTGAATATCCTCAAATGTGAAAGATTTCCAGAAGATGGATCATCTGAATCATTTTGCAGGAACTTTTGTTGCCACGGAGAATAATCAGACTCTGCGGCACCGTAATAGCCACGCCCTTTGAAGGAAAGTCATAAAAATAGGGATAGAGTAAGATCAATGTCTTGAGTCTTTTCTAGCCAATTTTCAATCGGATTCGTTAAAAGGGCACCATGCAGTACGTCAAAATGTAAAAAATGATATTGATTGGCGCAAGGTGTATAACTGAATATAAACATATAGATGTCTTCAGGTACAGACTCTTTATGTACATGTGAAGTTTTGGATTTTTAGCAGCATGTGCAGGAGAGTTATTAAGCATTTTGTCCATTGCGGCGAAGGAAATCTTAAGTGAAAACTTTGAAGCCCCGCCCCCGTCATATAGTATTTCGGAAACAAAAAATTTTAGCCCCAGTGTTTGTCCCAGGTCTTCAGATGCTACAGACAGAATTTTAAGGCAATCAGATGAAGCCTTTAGGATCAGGGTGCAAAAGAATGACCCCTGTAAACATGCAAAAAAGGGCAAAAGTCGGACTTTCAAAAATTCATAACTCACTTCCTGTTCATATTAGACGTGAAAATATCAAATTTTTCGCCATGCCCGATGAGACTGCCAAGTTTGGTGAGTTTTTGTGCATGTTTCGGGGGTCAAAAATGCGATCGAACAATCGGAAAAATAATAATAATAATAATTTCTACAAAAACAATAGGGACTTCGCAGCGGTCGCTGCTCAGGCCCTAATAATAATAATAATAATAATAATAAAAGTAATAATGTTTTCTACAAAAACAATAGGGACCTCGCCGCGGTCGCTGCTCGGGCCCCAATAATAATTTCTACACAAAGTCCATTGTGGTGACCCGCCCCCTTTTAAGTAAATTCAAAATGGCCGACTTCCTGTAAAACCTAGCTCATTGCTCCAAGAGACTTTTTTGTAGGTCTTGGTCTTATACATACAGTGAACCCTCGCTACTTCGCGGTTCACCTTTCGCGGGTTCAGTGCTTCGCGGGTCTAAAAAATATTCGGGGGCATTGTAGTTTCGCCGAGCGGCACGACGGGGCGCTGGAGCGGTTAGACGGCCGCCGTGCGCCGAAGAAGAGCGTGGGCGAAGAGGAGAGTGGACGAAGAAGAGCACGTTCCCTCGGACACGATCGGTGGCGACGTTTCGCGCGGTTCGGACCGTACCAGAGCTCCGGCCGGCGTGCGTGGCAGTTAAGCTGTAGAGGAGCACCTTCCCCGGGCACGGGCGGTTCCAAGCGGCCCCTAAGTTTAACCGAATGGAAGCTCCGGAGGAGGAGGGCATGCTCGCGTCACAGTAAGCCGAAGAGGAGCACCTTCCCCGGGCACGGGCGGTGCCAAGCGGCCCCTAAGTTTAACCGAATGGAAGCTCCGGGGGAGGAGGGCGGGCGTGTGTCACAGTTAAGCCAAATTGGAGCACCTCTTCTGCCCGGGCACGAGCGGAGCGCGAGGCTGTCAGTTATGAATGAATAAATGAATAAATAAATAAAGAATGCCACCTTTCATTTCACAGGGCACACCGGACGGCGTACCAGCAGGTAAAAGTCGGAGTAATTAAATAAATACTAAAAGAATGGCTGGGGAATAAAAAAATAATACGTTTTAATAATAATTTGGTTTTTTTGTTATAACATGAATTTCACTCTCTCTCTCCCCGTATATATATATATATATATATATATATATATATATATATATATATATATATATATATATATATATATATATATATATATTATTATATATATTGTATATTTTTTTTAAGCATTTTTGAAGGTGCGCCGCTACTTCGCGGATTTTCAGTTTTCGCGGGTGGTCTCGGTCCCCATTAACCGCGATAACCGAGGGTTCACTGTACTCCATAAAATTTACAAAAAGCGAGGTGAAACACTCAACCAGAGCTGCTTTTTTTAACATTTCTCGAGGGCCATGGCGAGCCATTTCAAAAAAGCTGCACAACTAACGTATAAAATATTGATAAATTTGCTCGGCCTGATGTGTGTGTAAAGTTTTACGAGTTGTCGTTCATATTTAGAACCTCATAATCAGCTTTGTTTTATTGCCGAACAGTGCAATGCCACTCCCACAACTTTTCACGAAAAAGGACGAATTTCGTATTGTGACATCCTCATGGCCGAAACAGTCATCCGAGCATATATGAGGGCGACCTTGTTGAGTTGCACGGAGAAAAACATACAAGAAAATAACTTGTATTAGCTTTTACCAGTTGGTGGCGCTACTACTACGATGTAAAATAAGTTGGTAGATGTCTTCAGGGCTGAAGTATCCTCAAATGTGTACAACTTCGAGAAGATAAGATCATCTGAGTCATGTTGCCGGAGCTTTTGTTGCCACAGAGTACAATCGGACTTTTCAGCACCTTAATAGCCACGCCTTTTGCCAAAACGCCACAAAATTCGGCAGAGAGTAAGATCATTGTCTTGAGTCTTTTCTGACTCATTTTCAGTCGGATTCGTCAAAAGGGCACCGTGCAGTACGTGAAAATTAAAATAAAAACAAATTTTTGATTCCACTTGGCGGCACTGTGTGTATAACAAAATAATAACATTACGATGTCTTCAGGTCGGGACGTTTTATTTACAGGTGAAGGTTTGGATTTTTAGGAGCATGTGCAGGGGAGTTATTAAGCATTCATTTATTTGTATTAGGTTCATTTTGTCTTCTTATTATTGATATTTGACTGATTCATTAAAAGCAGACAATTATGTTTTAGGTTAATTTTTTACCTGACATGTTTCGGCGAGTCTTTCGCCTTCTTCAGAGTGTCGCATGATGGTGTCTTGAGCTGATGTTCCATGAGGGTGTGACTTACCTGTCAAAAAAATGAAAAAAATCAGAGCAGTAAAAGAACAAGCACAACATGAACATTACAAATCAGCAATCACTGACCACTGCAAAAGGGAAAACCACATCATGGACCGGGAGAAGGGCAGGGTCATCCGCACAGAAGAGAACAAACAACAGCGCTGGATCAGAGAGGCCATTGAGATCTGCAAGCGAGGCATAAAAACCATGAACAGAGACAAGGGAGCCTTCATCCTCTCTACCACCTGGACCAGCATCTTGGCGGAGTGAACGGACAGCGGGGGGCGTGACTTGCCTTCATTCTTGTGACAGGTAAGTCACGCCCTCATGGAACATCAGCTGATAAAGACGGGTCACAAGACAGCATCATGTGACACTCTGAAGAAGGCGAAAGACTTTCGTATTGTGACATGCTCAAGGCCTAAACACTCATCCGAGCAAATATAAGGTAGATTTTGTTCACCTGCCCGGAGAAAAACATCAACGAAAATAATTTGTATTTGTTTTAACCAGTTGGTGGCGCTACCACTGCGATCAAAAATAAGTTGGCAGCCGTCTTCAGGGCCTGAATATCCTCAAATGTGAAAAATTTCGAGAAGATGGATCATCTGAATCATTTTGCAGGAACTTTTGTTGCCACGGAGAATAATCAGACTCTGCGGCACCGTAATAGCCACGCCCTTCGAAGGAAAGTCACAAAAATAGGGATAGAGTAAGATCAATGTCTTGAGTCTTTTCTAGCCAATTTTCAATCAGATTCGTTAAAAGGGCACCGTGCAGTACGTCAAAATGTAAAAAATGATATTGATTGGCGCAAGGTGTATAACTGAATATAAACATATAGATGTCTTCAGGTACAGACTTTTTATGTACATGTGAAGTTTTGGATTTTTAGCAGCATGTGCAGGAGAGTTATTAAGCATTTTGTCCATTGCGGCGAAGGAAATCTTAAGTGAAAACTTTGAAGCCCCGCCCCCGTCATATAGTATTTCGGAAACAAAAAAATTTAGCCCCAGTGTTTGTCCCAGGTCTTCAGATGCTACAGACAGAATTTTAAGGCAATCAGATGAAGCCTTTAGGATCAGGGTGCAAAAGAATGACCCCTGTAAATGTTACACCCTGAAACAGGGTGAAATAATCACAACAGTGTTGTGTGTTGTTTCCTCAGTAGACTTTACTAGAATGAGGAAAGTCTCCAACGGCCGCCTGCTAGGTGCATACAGACATAAATAATCGATCTCAGATTGTTCTTATTACAAACTATAGGAGAACCCAGATCGACAGCGTCACTAATGTGAAAAGCATGGAAATATTCAAAAGACAAAATTAATATTTAAATTCCTATCGTATTACAAACAATACATTTTTTATTTATACTTTAATATTTCAACTTGTTACACTCTCCCCCGCAAAATAAATGTCGTCCCGACATCAACACATCTATACAACTTTTCTCCTTGTCAATCGTTACATACAGTTTTTTTTTTTTTTTTTTTTTTTTTTTTTTAACGACGGAAATCCCCTTCTCTGAGCTGATACTCAAACAAGTGTCAAATGACAAAGTTCAAATGGTCACAGATCAAATACAATGGGCGTCCAATCCTCACAGTTCATGTCCACTGACCGAAAATGGTAAAACAGTCCCTATCAGTCCATAACAGTCCATTTTAGTCCATAGTTCCGTTGAACATGTCCCTCCCATAAGTTCATGCTTGTTGGTGTCCATACATAAGGGGTGACTGAAGGTAATGAGGTTGGAGGTAGTAGGGCTGGAGGTGTGTCAACCATGGGGGCAGTATTTGTGCAGGGTAAACGGGTATAAGTGGTGGGGATGTCAGGATGTTGAAGCAGGAAGGAACACCAAGTTGATCGTAGGTCATACGTCGTGGCGGGTGCCTTTCCCTTCGTGGCAGCTGGTAGGGTAACTCCTCAGGTTCATCCACACCAATTAACGGAAGGTTATCTGACAAGTGATCATCGGAAGGTTGTCCAACTGACATGCTTGTCTCTTTGGCAGGTAGGCTCTCTGAAGATGTGTCCGGCTCTCTCACTTGACAGTCACCTTGGGGCTGTACTTGAATGGGAGCGGGGGCTTCAACCTCAGCCGTTTGTTCAAATGTCTGTGGTCTGCGCTCCAACTCCATTTCTTGGACAGTGCATTTGTCGTGTAACAGAGTTGGCATATGAACCTGCACAGGCGCATAATGAATGTCATATTCATCTCCACTGTCATCATCAGATTCTTCAGGTGGCGATCCAGAATTATGTCTTTCTTTCCGTATCCTTTTGCTCCCTTGACATACTTCTGGTTGTGTCTCAAAAGGTAAATAGTCACAGGACATGAGCAAATTTCGGTGTAGAATTCTAGAACGGCCTTTACCTTTCTCTGGCTTCACTTCATAGATTGGTAGGTCGGATCCCATTTGTCTCACCACTGTGTGAATTGTATTCTCCCAGTAATCGCGGAGTTTTCCGGGGCCTCCCCTTGGAGTCAGGTTTTTAATTAAAACACGTTCCCCAGGGTTGAGCGTTGAACTCCTGGCCGTTGCATTATATAGACGTTTACTCCGTTCTGTTGCTTTCTGGGCGCTCTCATTTGCAATGGCATATGCCTCCTCCATACCTCGTCTCCATTTCTCCACGTAGTCTCGTTGGCCATTTGTATCTGACTCTGTGCACAGTCCAAAGAGCAAGTCGACTGGAAGCCTCGGCGATCTCCCAAATAGGAGGTAAAATGGGGAGTAGCCTGTCACATCACAACGGGTACAGTTGTAAGCATACACAAGCTTGTTCAGAGAATCCTTCCAGTTTGATTTCTGCGTCTCAGTCAGCGTTCGAAGCATTTGCAACAATGTTCTGTTCATGCGTTCCACCTGACCATTTCCCATCGGGTGATAGGGTGTTGTCCTGGATCCCGCCATGCCAATGAGTTTCTTCAGTTGCTCAAACAACTGATTTTCAAATTCCCCCCCTTGATCATGGTGGATACGAGAGGGGAATCCAAACCTCAGGGCAAAGTCATTAAAGATGAAATTCGCAGCAGTCCTTCCTGACTTGGAGGTAGTGGCGTATGCTTGGACAAAACGTGTGAAGTGGTCTACAATCACAAGGATATATTCATATCCTCCTGTGCATCGATCAAGATGGAGGAAATCGATACACACTAGTTCAAAAGGCTGTGTTGTCACAATATTTGTCAATGGGGCTTTCGGTTCACAGCACGGCTTTTTCTGTTTGAGACAGGAGCACGTTTTCGTCACATAATGCTCGATGTCAGACTGCATATATGGCCAGAAGAAGCGGTCTCGCACCAGTGATACGGTACGGTCGACACCCTGATGTCCCATGTTATTGTGCAGCTCCGTCAGTACCTTTCCTTTGTATTGTTCAGGAAGAACTAGTTGTTTTCGAGCTGTGGTGATTCTGTACAAAATTCCTTCCTTGTCTATCAACAACTTGGCCCACTCTCTGAATAGGCATTTTGTTTTGGGGTCGAGTGACTTTAGCTCCTCAGTTAATGGTTTACAACCGGACAGTTTAGAATGTAGTACAGGACGGATGAATGGGTCAGATTCTTGTGCTTTCTTTAGGTGTTCCTTTGGTATGGGACTGACTGATTCTGTTGCTGCCTCATCTGCAACTGAGACTGAGAGACAAATCGGGGGGAAAGGTAGGGTTGAAAAAGACATTTCTTGTACCTCAACTGCTTGGATAATGGCAATGACGGCATCAGGTGGCAGCTCCACTGAACATTCCTCCATCAGAGACTCCACATTTAACGGCATCCTTGATAAAGCATCTGCATCACCATTTTCTCGCCCTGGCCGGTACTTTATCGTGAAGTGAAAATCAGCCAACTCAGCGACCCACCTGGAAGTGGTGGCATTCAGCTTTGCGGTAGACAAGACATATGTGAGCGGGTTGTTGTCACTATATACAGTGAATGTTGGAGCATAGAACAAATAGTCACGAAATTTGTCAGTGATTGCCCATTTTAATGCTAAAAACTCCAGCTTGCCTGCATGGTAGTGATAGTTCTTCTCAGCTGCGGTTAATGTGCGGGAGCCATAGGCAATGACTCGAAGCTTACCATCTTGTCTTTGACACAGTACTGCGCCCAAACCTTCATGTGAAGCATCGGTGTGGAGAATGAATGGTTGAGTGAAATCTGGGAAACCCAACACTGGTGGGTGAAGCAGACAATCAATTAGATGTTCAAGTGCCTGCTGGTGCTGGTCAGTCCACATGATTGGCTTATTTGAGGGCACTACATGGCTAGCTTTCTTTGTTTTGCCTGTTTTTCCTTGGGCATTAGTGGGGTCTGCTTTCAGAAGGTCATACAGACAACTAGCTTTTCTAGCGAAATCTTTGACATATTGTCTGTAGTAAGTGAGGAGACCAAGAATCTTCCTTAGCTGCCCAACAGTGTGGGGCTTGATGTCCTTTAATGATCGAACAGCTTCAAAATCAGCTGGGTCAACTCTACTACCATCTGCAGAGACTATACGGCCCAAATAGCGGACCTCGGGTTTGAAGAGCTCACACTTGGTTGGTTTAAGTTTTATGCCATATTCTCTGAGTCGCTTAAGCACTTGTCTCACGTTGGCCACATGGTCTTCAAAGGTCTTACTGAAGACCAGTGTGTCATCCAAATAAGGGATGCATATGTTATCCCGAAGTCCTTCCAGACAGTCCTCCATGCAACGCTGGAATGCTGCTGGGGCATTCATGAGGCCAAAAGGGATGCGAATCCACTCATAAAGCCCCCATGGGGTAACAAAAGCAGTCAGTGGTCTACTTTCTTCAGACATAAATCCTTGATGGTAAGCTTTTCCCTGGTCAAAGAGAGAGAACCAGCAGTTACCACCCAGCCCATCCATGATGTCCTGAACTCGGGGGATTGGCTGGCGATCGGGATGCGTCTTTTGATTTAGGCCTCTATAGTCTATGCACAAGCGTAGGGTGCCATCCTTTTTTCTGACGCACACGACCGGAGAGGAATATGAAGAGTTCGACTTCCTGACCCAGCCCTGCGCTATCAGGTCATGGAGGTAATCCTTCATCTCTTGGTACAGTGGCCGGGGCACTGACATGTATGTATGTTTGACTGGCCCAGGATCTTTGAGCGAGATGGTCATTTGCAATCTGTCAATACAGCCAATGTCATTATCTGACCTTGAAAAAGATTGACACTCTTCCCTCAGCAGTTCCCTGACTACCTGCTGCTGATCTCCTGTCAGGTGGCTGAGATCTACAGGGGGATCCCACTGCTCTCCTGCATTCGATGGTCGATGAATGCTGGTGTGGCTCACCGTAGCTGGTGTAGCAGTTTGTTCAAAAATCTCAGCAGGAAATACAGTCATGATGGTTTGTACTGTGCCAATTACTGAGCGCCCGGGCAACCAAATGTCATGGTCAGTGGGGTTAGAGACATCAAGTGCAATGACTGGGAAAACACCTTTTGGGACAGTGACCAGGGTGTCATTAAATTCAAGACCATCTGTCCACTGGGGATTCACATCAGGCTGGAAAAGCATAGTCATGTCTTCCTTAAAAGGATGAGTAGCCACTCGACACTTGATAGAAATGCAGGTGTGTCTTGGTATGGAAACTTTATCTTTCTTTGTTTTCACTGCATATTCGTCAACCTTCTCTACACTAACAGCCTGTATGAAAGCTCTCACTTTGTTTCTTTTTAGACTTGGGAAGGCTCTCCTCACAGTGACATACTGTTTGTTCTTTTCAGTATGTGTCAAGATATGTTCAATGACATTGAATCCAATAATGGGATGAGACAAGGGGCAGCCCCTTGTCACAAGCATTGGGATGGTCAGTTCTTTTATCTGGTCTGCTTCTGAGATTAGACGAAACGTTGTCTCAATCCATCCCAGGTAAGGCATTCCAGTTCCATTGGCTGCAGTCAATGTCAGATCCTCTGGTGAGTCTAAAATTTCCGCAACATCTCTCAGTTTTGCTTCTGGCGCAAAGTTTTCTTTCCATCTTTCATCAATAATTGACACCTGGGAGCCTGTGTCCCATAGTGCTTGGAGTTGGTGACCATTTAGATAACATTTCACAAGACACTGTCTTCCAACTAGGGAGGTGACTTTACGGCGGTGACCCATTGAGACAAGGGGTGGCAAATAGAGGGCACTTTTGTCTTTGTTAGAGTTTTTCTCATTGTTGTTGCCAGTTTTTAGGTAAGTACAATCTTGCTTATGTTTGGCCCAGTGTTTCCTTTGGCACACTTTAGAGCAATAAAATGTCTCTTTGCAGGATGAACATCGTTTTAGCTCTTCCAATGAACCTCCACTGTCACAATTCGCACATATTTGGGACTTTTTGCAGTTCATGGTTAACACTCGTCCCTCAGGGGTAACCACTAACCGTTTAAAGGGGCTCCGCTTGGTGGTCTGGCGCCTCTTTTTTTACATCCAGCTTGGAAATGTTCTCCACTTCCGCATCGGTAGCAGTGTGTACACCGTATATCAGGCCCTGCTTGCTGGCAGGCAAAACATCTCCTTGGAGCATAAACATGGCGGTTGTTGTTCCAATGGGGGGCCTGTTGGACCTGCATTTGGGGGGCTGCGGGGAACTGGCTGTGGTAATACTGTTGTTGTGCCATGGGTGGCTGGAGTCCTCTAACTGGTCGACTAACTGAAGGCGAGACATAGGACTGTGGTTGAAACATGGGCTGTTGTAGTGTCTCCTTAATCTGGGCTATCTCTGTACTAAGGGCCTGAAGAGATGCAACACCTGTCTTAAGTTCAGCTAATTCTGCTAACACTTCAGGAGATACTTTTGGTTTAACTTCCTTCACCGGGCACTTTGCAGCTGGTGGGTCTTCTGATTGGACCAAGCTTACATGTGTCGCTGTCTGTGGGTTGCTAAACTTCTTTTTATTTTTCCTTTCCGTCTCATTAGCGCATGCCACATTGAGCCTCTCTAATAAAAGCTCATCTGAAGTCTCAGTATCTTGCAAGAGGGGCTGCATATCAATCCTGATACTGTCATTCAGGAGGCCAGTGAGTACTGTGTGTAGACACATACGCTGAACTAACCCTGGATCATACTGAAGCCCTGATCCTGACTCTTGCGATGCAAATAGTACTTTCTGCCTGAGGTCCAAAACTCGCATTAGGAAGCTTTGAGGAGTCTCTCTAATATTTTGTGCTTCGGAAGCTAACTGCTTGTAAAGCTCTGTGGCACTTCTTTCTTGAAAATGAGAACGCAGAATGCATCTAAGAGTGGGGAGGGTTAAGTTAATTTTTCCCTCCAAGTAGCTGCGTAGCTGCAAACCGGGGGATATAGCTCTTATAACAGCATCAACTATTTCAATCTCAGAGTATCCTCTGTTCAGTCCATTCTCAATCTGATGGGCAAGACTGGAGAATGTCAGTTTATCTCTCTGACCCGGATCACCTATTTGACCTGAAATTTTGAAGTCTTTGCGCCAGAGTGAACTTAGCTGGGGTTGAATGTTGGCTAAGGGAGGAATGTTCATTTGAGGATCAGGGGTGTTTTGGGGCTGGTGCAAAACATCCTTAACTGTCCGCTCGAGTTCCGATCTTTGTTGCTCGCTTGTAGTTCTTAGTCCTGCTGTCTCTCTCTCAGCTCCTATCCCTGGGCCATGTGAAGTTTGCACTACGTGATTATCAATGTCACACTTCAATTGTGAAATCTTGTCCTTCAATAACAATAATTGGGACATGCCTTCATCCTCGAGCTCCTCTAGTTCATCTCTTTCAAGATGATTCATAATGTGAGTGACCAATGATATACGTGTTTTCCGTCTCCCATTTCCAGATATGTTGAGAAAGTCACATATTTCCAAGAGATCATCTTTGGTCAGTACATGCAACATTGCCAGTACCTCTTCTTGTAGCTGCTCCATCATGCTGACAGTGCAGGAAATCAGTTAGCTGGACAGGAGTAGACGCTGAACTGGAAGGTTATCCTTTTCCTCTGATGATCTCTAATTGGCCTCAGTTGACAGGAAGTGACCCACCAGTCTCCAGGTCTCCTCAGCAGCAACGATTTTTCCCTGCAATCTGCATGGGTTGTGGTTTGAAGGATTTAGCTTGTTCAGAATTCAGCGAACAGGTCGTGGACACCGGACATCTGAACAGCAATCCCAGCGGTGCCTCCAAAATGTTACACCCTGAAACAGGGTGAAATAATCACAACAGTGTTGTGTGTTGTTTCCTCAGTAGACTTTACTAGAATGAGGAAAGTCTCCAACGGCCGCCTGCTAGGTGCATACAGACATAAATAATCGATCTCAGATTGTTCTTATTACAAACTATAGGAGAACCCAGATCGACAGCGTCACTAATGTGAAAAGCATGGAAATATTCAAAAGACAAAATTAATATTTAAATTCCTATCGTATTACAAACAATACATTTTTTATTTATACTTTAATATTTCAACTTGTTACATAAACATGCAAAAAAGGGCAAAAGTCGGACTTTCAAAAATTCATAACTCACTTCCTGTTCATATTAGACGTTAAAATATCAAATTTTTCGCCATGCCCGATGAGACTGCCAAGTTTGGTGAGTTTTTGTGCATGTTTCGGGGGTCAAAAATGCGATCGAACAATCGGAAAAATAATAATAATAATAATTTCTACAAAAACAATAGGGACTTCGCAGCGGTCGCTGCTCAGGCCCTAATAATAATAATAATAATATTAATAATAATAAAAGTAATAATATTTTCTACAAAAACAATAGGGACCTCGCAGCCGTCGCAGCTCGGGCCCTAATAACAATTTCTAGAAAAACAATAGGGACCTCGCAGCGGTCACTGCTCGGGCCCTAATAATAATAATAATAAAAATAATAATAATTTCCACAAAAACAATGGGGACCTCGTAGCGGTCGCTGCTCAGGCCCTAATAATAATTTCTACAAAAACAATAGGGACCTCGCCGCCGTCGCTGCTCGGGCCCCAATAATAATTTCTACACAAAGTCCATTGTGGTGACCCGCCCCCTTTTAAGTAAATTCAAAATGGCCGACTTCCTGTAAAACCTAGCTCATTGCTCCAAGAGACTTTTTTGTAGGTCTTGGTCTTATACATACAGTGAACCCTCGCTACTTCGCGGTTCACCTTTCGCGGGTTCAGTGCTTCGCGGGTCTAAAAAATATTCGGGGGCATTGTAGTTTCGCCGAGCGGCACGACGGGGCGCTGGAGCGGTTAGACGGCCGGCGTGCGCCGAAGAAGAGCGTGGGCGAAGAGGAGAGTGGACGAAGAAGAGCACGTTCTCCCTGACACGATCGGTGGCGACGTTTCGCGCGGTTCGGACCGTACCAGAGCTCCGGCCGGCGTGCGTGGCAGTTAAGCCGTAGAGGAGCACCTTCCCCGGGCACGGGCGGTGCCAAGCGGCCCCTAAGTTTAACCGAATGGAAGCTCCGGAGGAGGAGGGCATGCTCGCGTCACAGTAAGCCGAAGAGGAGCACCTTCCCCGGGCACGGGCGGTTCCAAGCGGCCCCTAAGTTTAACTGAATGGAAGCTCCGGAGGAGGAGGGCATGCTCGCGTCACAGTAAGCCGAAGAGGAGCACCTTCCCCGGGCACGGGCGGTGCCAAGCGGCCCCTAAGTTTAACCGAATGGAAGTTCCGGGGGAGGAGGGCGGGCGTGTGTCACAGTTAAGCCGAATTGGAGCACCTCTTCCGCCCGGGCACGAGCGGAGCGCGAGGCTGTCAGTTATGAATGAATAAATGAATAAATAAATAAAGAATGCCACCTTTCATTTCACAGGGCACACCGGACGGCGTACCAGCAGGTAAAAGTCGGAGTAATTAAATAAATACAGAAAGAATGGCTGGGGAATAAAAAAATAATACGTTTTAATAATAATTTGGTTTTTTTGTTATAAAATGAATTTCACTCTCTCTCTCCCCGTATATATATATATATATATATATATATATATATATATATATATTTATTATATATATTGTATATTTTTTTTAAGCATTTTTGAAGGTGCGCCGCTACTTCGCGGATTTTCAGTTTTCGCGGGTGGTCTCGGTCCCCATTAACCGCGATAACCGAGGGTTCACTGTACTCCATAAAATTTACAAAAAGCGAGGTGAAACACTCAATCAGGGCTGCTTTTTTGAACATTTCTCAAGGGCCATGGCGAGCCATTTAAAAAAAGCTGCACAACTAACGTATAAAATATTGATAAATTTGCTCGGCCTGATGTGTGTGTAAAGTTTCACGAGTTGTCGTTCATATTTAGAACCTCATAATCAGCGTTGTTTTATTGCCGAACAGTGCAATGCCACTCCCACAACTTTTCACGAAAAAGGACTAATTTCGTATTGTGACATCCTCATGGCCGAAACAGTCATCCGAGCATATATGAGGGCGACCTTGTTGAGTTGCACGGAGAAAAACATCCAAGAAAATAACTTGTATTAGCTTTTACCAGTTGGTGGCGCTACTACTACGATGAAAAATAAGTCGGTAGATGTCTTCAGGGCTGAAGTATCCTCAAATGTGTACAACTTCGAGAAGATAGGATCATCTGAGTCATGTTGCCGGAGCTTTTGTTGCCACAGAGTACAATCGGACTTTTCAGCACCGTAATAGCCACGCCTTTTGCCAAAACGTCACAAAATTCGGCAGAGAGTAAGATCATTGTCTTGAGTCTTTTCTGACTAATTTTCAGTCGGATTCGTCAAAAGGGCACCGTGCAGTACGTGAAAATTAAAATAAAAACAAATTTTTGATTCCACTTGGCGGCGCTGTGTGTATAACAAAATAATAACATTAAGATGTCTTCAGGTCGGGACGTTTTATTTACAGGTGAAGGTTTGGATTTTTAGGAGCATGTGCAGGGGAGTTATTAAGCATTCATTTATTTGTATTAGGTTCATTTTGTCTTCTTATTATTGATATTTGACTGATTCATTAAAAGCAGACAATTATGTTTTAGGTTAATTTTTTACCTGACATGTTTCGGCGAGTCTTTCGCCTTCTTCAGAGTGTCGCATGATGGTGTCTTGAGACCCGTCTTTATCAGCTGATGTTCCATGAGGGTGTGACTTACCTGTCAAAAAAATGAAAAATCAGAGCAGTAAAAGAACAAGCACAACATGAACATTACAAATCAGCAATCACTGACCACTGCAAAAGGGAAAACCACATCATGGACCGGGAGAAGGGCAGGGTCATCCGCACCGAAGAGAACAAACAACAGCGCTGGATCAGAGAGGCCATTGAGATCTGCAAGCGAGGCATAAAAACCATGAACAGAGACAAGGGAGCCTTCATCCTCTCTACCACCTGGACCAGCATCTTGGCGGAGTGAACGGACAGCGGGGGGCGTGACTTGCCTTCATTCTTGTGACAGGTAAGTCACGCCCTCATGGAACATCAGCTGATAAAGACGGGTCACAAGACAGCATCATGTGACACTCTGAAGAAGGCGAAAGACTTTCGTATTGTGACATGCTCAATGCCTAAACACTCATCCGAGCAAATATAAGGTAGATTTTGTTCACCTGCCCGGAGAAAAACATCAACGAAAATAATTTGTATTTGTTTTAACCAGTTGGTGGCACTACCACTGCGATCAAAAATAAGTTGGCAGCCGTCTTCAGGGCCTGAATATCCTCAAATGTGAAAGATTTCCAGAAGATGGATCATCTGAATCATTTTGCAGGAACTTTTGTTGCCACGGAGAATAATCAGACTCTGCGGCACCGTAATAGCCACGCCCTTTGAAGGAAAGTCGTAAAAATAGGGATAGAGTAAGATCAATGTCTTGAGTCTTTTCTAGCCAATTTTCAATCGGATTCGTTAAAAGGGCACCGTGCAGTACGTCAAAATGTAAAAATTGATATTGATTGGCGCAAGGTGTATAACTGAATATAAACATATAGATGTCTTCAGGTACCGACTCTTTATGTACATGTGAAGTTTTGGATTTTTAGCAGCATGTGCAGGAGAGTTATTAAGCATTTTGTCCATTGCGGCGAAGGAAATCTTAAGTGAAAACTTTGAAGCCCCGCCCCCGTCATATAGTATTTCGGAAACAAAAAATTTTAGCCCCAGTGTTTGTCCCAGGTCTTAAGATGCTACAGACAGAACTTTAAGGCAATCAGATGAAGCCTTTAGGATCAGGGTGCAAAAGAATGACCCCTTTAAACATGCAAAAAAGGGCAAAAGTCGGACTTTCAAAAATTCATAACTCACTTCCTGTTCATATTAGACGTTAAAAAATATAAAATTTTTCGCCATGCCCGATGAGACTGCCAAGTTTGGTGAGTTTTTGTGCATGTTTCGGGGGTCAAAAATGCGATCGAACAATCGGAAAAATAATAATAATAATAATTTCTACAAAACAATAGGGACTTCGCAGCGGTCGCTGCTCAGGCCCTAATAATAATAATAATAATAATAATAAAAGTAATAATGTTTTCTACAAAAACAATAGGGACCTCGCCGCGGTCGCTGCTCGGGCCCCAATAATAATTTCGACACAAAGTCCATTGTGGTGACCCGCCCCCTTTTAAGTAAATTCAAAATGGCCGACTTCCTGTAAAACCTAGCTCATTGCTCCAAGAGACTTTTTTGTAGGTCTTGGTCTTATACATACAGTGAACCCTCGCTACTTCGCGGTTCACCTTTCGCGGGTTCAGTGCTTCGCGGGTCTAAAAAATATTCGGGGGCATTGTAGTTTCGCCGAGCGGCACGACGGGTCGCTGGAGAGATTAGACGGCCGGCGTGCGCCAAAGAAGAGCGTGGGCGAAGAGGAGAGTGGACGAAGAAGAGCACGTTCCCCCGGACACGATCGGTGCCGACGTTTCGCGCGGTTCGGACCGTACCAGAGCTCCGGCCGGCGTGCGTGGCAGTTAAGCCGTAGAGGAGCACCTTCCCCGGGCACGGGCGGTTCCAAGCGGCCCCTAAGTTTAACCGAATGGAAGCTCCGGAGGAGGAGGGCATGCTCACGTCACAGTAAGCCGAAGAGGAGCACCTTCCCCGGGCACGGGCGGTGCCAAGCGGCCCCTAAGTTTAACCGAATGGAAGCTCCGGGGGAGGAGGGCGGGCGTGTGTCACAGTTAAGCCAAATTGGAGCACCTCTTCTGCCCGGGCACGAGCGGAGCGCGAGGCTGTCAGTTATGAATGAATAAATAAATAAAGAATGCCACCTTTCATTTCACAGGGCACACCGGACGGCGTACCAGCAGGTAAAAGTCGGAGTAATTAAATAAATACAAAAAGAATGGCTGGGGAATAAAAAAATAATACGTTTTAATAATAATTTGGTTTTTTTGTTATAAAATGAATTTCACTCTCTCTCTCCCCGTATATATATATATATATATATATATATGTTTATTATATATATTGTATATTTTTTTTAAGCATTTTTGAAGGTGCACCGCTACTTCGCGGATTTTCAGTTTTCGCGGGTGGTCTCGGTCCCCATTAACCGCGATAACCGAGGGTTCACTGTACTCCATAAAATTTACAAAAAGCGAGGTGAAACACTCAACCAGAGCTGCTTTTTTTAACATTTCTCGAGGGCCATGGCGAGCCATTTCAAAAAAGCTGCACAACTAACGTATAAAATATTGATAAATTTGCTCGGCCTGATGTGTGTGTAAAGTTTTACGAGTTGTCGTTCATATTTAGAACCTCATAATCAGCTTTGTTTTATTGCCGAACAGTGCAATGCCACTCCCACAACTTTTCACGAAAAAGGACGAATTTCGTATTGTGAAGTCGTCTTCATGCAGCGCCTTTTCTGATTTCCTTATATTTCAGCACTTCATTGAACTACTTGTTGGCCTGTTTGCTATTTCTGTTCTTTCTTTTCTGTTCCCAATTCCCCGAATTAGGTGATGGCGATTCACTTGGAAGTGGCTGTACTGAATTTACACCAACTGACCGGTACAAGATCGAAGGCTCATCTTCGGATATGCTGCCATGGATATTACGGCCCTGGATGAGGACCCACTCCACTGAAGTCATCTTCCTGCAGCACTTCATTCAATTGACTCTTATATTATCTCATCTATTATTGCATAGCATCATTGTATGTGCCAAATGTTGCCCAGTTGGCATCCATTGCAGCCTGGTCATCCTGGAAGGGGGATTCCCCCATCTGTGGTCCCTTCTCAAGGTTTCTCACTTTTCCCCTAATGAGGTTTTGTGAGTTTTTCCTTGCCCTCCTGGGGGTTAAGATCGGGGATGTCGATTGTGGCTATGTAAAGCCCTTTGAGACTGTCTGTGATTAAGGGCTATACAAATAAAATTGACTTGACTTGACTTGACTTGACTTGACTTGACATCCTCATGGCCGAAACAGTCATCCGAGCATATATGAGGGCGACCTTGTTGAGTTGCACGGAGAAAAACATCCAAGAAAATAACTTGTATTAGCTTTTACCAGTTGGTGGCGCTACTACTACGATGTAAAATAAGTTGGTAGATGTCTTCAGGGCTGAAGTATCCTCAAATGTGTACAATTCGAGAAGATAGGATCATCTGAGTCATGTTGCCGGAGCTTTTGTTGCCACAGAGTACAATCGGACTTTTCAGCACCGTAATAGCCACGCCTTTTGCCAAAACGTCACAAAATTCGGCAGAGAGTAAGATCATTGTCTTGAGTCTTTTCTGACTAATTTTCAGTCGGATTCGACAAAAGGGCACCGTGCAGTACGTGAAAATTAAAATAAAAACAAATTTTTGATTCCACTTGGCGGCGCTGTGTGTATAACAAAATAATAACATTAAGATGTCTTCAGGTCGGGACGTTTTATTTACAGGTGAAGGTTTGGATTTTTAGGAGCATGTGCAGGGGAGTTATTAAGCATTCATTTATTTGTATTAGGTTCATTTTGTCTTCTTATTATTGATATTTGACTGATTCATTAAAAGCAGACAATTATGTTTTAGGTTAATTTTTTCACTGACATGTTTCGGCGAGTCTTTCGCCTTCTTCAGAGTGTCGCATGATGGTGTCTTGAGCTGATGTTCCATGAGGGTGTGACTTACCTGTCAAAAAAATGAAAAAAATCAGAGCAGTAAAAGAACAAGCACAACATGAACATTACAAATCAGCAATCACTGACCACTGCAAAAGGGAAAACCACATCATGGACCGGGAGAAGGGCAGGGTCATCCGCACAGAAGAGAACAAACAACAGCGCTGGATCAGAGAGGCCATTGAGATCTGCAAGCGAGGCATAAAAACCATGAACAGAGACAAGGGAGCCTTCATCCTCTCTACCACCTGGACCAGCATCTTGGCGGAGTGAACGGACAGCGGGGGGCGTGACTTGCCTTCATTCTCGTGACAGGTAAGTCACGCCCTCATGGAACATCAGCTGATAAAGACGGGTCACAAGACACCATCATGTGACACTCTGAAGAAGGCGAAAGACTTTCGTATTGTGACATCCTCAAGGCCTAAACACTCATCCGAGCAAATATAAGGTAGATTTTGTTAACCTGCCCGGAGAAAAACATCAACGAAAATAATTTGTATTTGTTTTAACCAGTTGGTGGCGCTACCACTGCGATCAAAAATAAGTTGGCAGCCGTCTTCAGGGCCTGAATATCCTCAAATGTGAAAAATTTCGAGAAGATGGATCATCTGAATCATTTTGCAGGAACTTTTGTTGCCACGGAGAATAATCAGACTCTGCGGCACCGTAATAGCCACGCCCTTCGAAGGAAAGTCACAAAAATAGGGATAGAGTAAGATCAATGTCTTGAGTCTTTTCTAGCCAATTTTCAATCAGATTCGTTAAAAGGGCACCGTGCAGTACGTCAAAATGTAAAAAATGATATTGATTGGCGCAAGGTGTATAACTGAATATAAACATATAGATGTCTTCAGGTACCGACTCTTTATGTACATGTGAAGTTTTGGATTTTTAGCAGCACGTGCAGGAGAGTTATTAAGCATTTTGTCCATTGCGGCGAAGGAAATCTTAAGTGAAAACTTTGAAGCCCCGCCCCCGTCATATAGTATTTCGGAAACAAAAATTTTTAGCCCCAGTGTTTGTCCCAGGTCTTAAGATGCTACAGACAGAATTTTAAGGCAATCAGATGAAGCCTTTAGGATCAGGGTGCAAAAGAATGACCCCTGTAAACATGCAAAAAAGGGCAAAAATCGGACTTTCAAAAATTCATAACTCACTTCCTGTTCATATTAGACGTTAAAATATCAAATTTTTCGCCATGCCCGATGAGACTGCCAAGTTTGGTGAGTTTTTGTGCATGTTTCGGGGGTCAAAAATGCGATCGAACAATCGGAAAAATAATAATAATAATAATTTCTACAAAAACAATAGGGACCTCGCCGCGGTCGCTGCTCGGGCCCCAATAATAATTTCTACACAAAGTCCATTGTGGTGACCCGCCCCCTTTTAAGTAAATTCAAAATGGCCGACTTCCTGTAAAACCTAGCTCATTGCTCCAAGAGACTTTTTTGTAGGTCTTGGTCTTATACATACAGTGAACCCTCGCTACTTCGCGGTTCACCTTTCGCGGGTTCAGTGCTTCGCGGGTCTAAAAAATATTCGGGGGCATTGTAGTTTCGCCGAGCGGCACGACGGGGCGCTGGAGCAGTTAGACGGCCGGCGTGCGCCGAAGAAGAGCGTGGGCGAAGAGGAGAGTGGACGAAGAAGAGCACGTTCCCCCGGACACGATCGGTGGCGACGTTTCGCGCGGTTCGGACCGTACCAGAGCTCCGGCCGGCGTGCGTGGCAGTTAAGCCGTAGAGGAGCACCTTCCCCGGGCACGGGCGGTGCCAAGCGGCCCCTAAGTTTAACCGAATGGAAGCTCCGGAGGAGGAGGGCATGCTCGCGTCACAGTAAGCCGAAGAGGAGCACCTTCCCCGGGCACGGGCGGTTCCAAGCGGCCCCTAAGTTTAACCGAATGGAAGCTCCGCAGGAGGAGGGCATGCTCGCGTCACAGTAAGCCGAAGAGGAGCACCTTCCCCGGGCACGGGCGGTGCCAAGCGGCCCCTAAGTTTAACCGAATGGAAGCTCCGGGGGAGGAGGGCGGGCGTGTGTCACAGTGAAGCCGAATTGGAGCACCTCTTCTGCCCGGGCACGAGCGGAGCGCGAGGCTGTCAGTTATGAATGAATAAATGAATAAATAAATAAAGAATGCCACCTTTCATTTCACAGGGCACACCGGACGGCGTACCAGCAGGTAAAAGTCGGAGTAATTAAATAAATACAAAAAGAATGGTTGGGGAATAAAAAAATAATAAGTTTTAATAATAATTTGTTTTTTTTGTTATAACATGAATTTCACTCTCTGTCTCTCTCTCTCCCCCCGTATATATATATATATATATATATATATATATATATATTTATATATTTATTATATATATTGTATATTTTTTTTAAGCATTTTTGAAGGTGCGCCGCTACTTCGCGGATTTTCAGTTTTTGCGGGTGGTCTCGGTCCCCATTAACCGCGATAACCGAGGGTTCACTGTACTCCATAAAATTTACAAAAAGCGAGGTGAAACACTCAACCAGGGCTGCTTTTTTGAACATTTCTCGAGGGCCATGGCGAGCCATTTCAAAAAAGCTGCACAACTAACGTATAAAATATTGATAAATTTGCTCGGCCTGATGTGTGTGTAAAGTTTCACGAGTTGTCGTTCATATTTAGAACCTCATAATCAGCTTTGTTTTATTGCCGAACAGTGCAATGCCACTCCCACAACTTTTCATGAAAAAGGACGAATTTCGTATTGTGACATCCTCATGGCCGAAACAGTCATCCGAGCATATATGAGGGCGACCTTGTTGAGTTGCACGGAGAAAAACATCCAAGAAAATAACTTGTATTAGCTTTTACCAGTTGGTGGCGCTACTACTACGATGAAAAATAAGTTGGTAGATGTCTTCAGGGCTTAAGTATCCTCAAATGTGTGCAACTTCGAGAAGATAGGATCACCTGAGTCATGTTGCTGGAGCTTTTGTTGCCACAGAGTACAATCGGACTTTTCAGCACCGTAATAGCCACGCCTTTTGCCAAAACGTCACAAAATTCGGCAGAGAGTAAGATCATTGTCTTGAGTCTTTTCTGACTAATTTTCAGTCGGATTCGTCGAAAGGGCACCGTGCAGTACGTGAAAATTAAAATAAAAACAAATTTTTGATTCCACTTGGCGGCACTGTGTGTATAACAAAATAATAACATTAAGATGTCTTCAGGTCGGGACGTTTTATTTACAGGTGAAGGTTTGGATTTTTAGGAGCATGTGCAGGGGAGTTATTAAGCATTCATTTATTTGTATTAGGTTCATTTTGTCTTCTTATTATTGATATTTGACTGATTCATTAAAAGCAGACAATTATGTTTTAGGTTAATTTTTTACCTGACATGTTTCGGCGAGTCTTTCGCCTTCTTCAGAGTGTCGCATGATGGTGTCTTGAGACCCGTCTTTATCAGCTGATGTTCCATGAGGGTGTGACTTACCTGTCAAAAAAATGAAAAATCAGAGCAGTAAAAGAACAAGCACAACATGAACATTACAAATCAGCAATCACTGACCACTGCAAAAGGGAAAACCACATCATGGACCGGGAGAAGGGCAGGGTCATCCGCACCGAAGAGAACAAACAACAGCGCTGGATCAGAGAGGCCATTGAGATCTGCAAGCGAGGCATAAAAACCATGAACAGAGACAAGGGAGCCTTCATCCTCTCTACCACCTGGAGCAGCATTTTGGCGGAGTGAACGGACAGCGGGGGGCGTGACTTGCCTTCATTCTTGTGACAGGTAAGTCACGCCCTCATGGAACATCAGCTGATAAAGACGGGTCACAAGACACCATCATGTGACACTCTGAAGAAGGCGAAAGACTTTCGTATTGTGACATGCTCAAGGCCTAAACACTCATCCGAGCAAATATAAGGTAGATTTTGTTAACATGCCCGGAGAAAAACATCAACGAAAATAATTTGTATTTGTTTTAACCAGTTGGTGGCGCTACCACTGCGATCAAAAATAAGTTGGCAGCCGTCTTCAGGGCCTGAATATCCTCAAATGTGAAAAATTTCGAGAAGATGGATCATCTGAATCATTTTGCAGGAACTTTTGTTGCCACGGAGAATAATCAGACTCTGCGGCACCGTAATAGCCACGCCCTTCGAAGGAAAGTCACAAAAATAGGGATAGAGTAAGATCAATGTCTTGAGTCTTTTCTAGCCAATTTTCAATCAGATTCGTTAAAAGGGCACCGTGCAGTACGTCAAAATGTAAAAAATGATATTGATTGGCGCAAGGTGTATAACTGAATATAAACATATAGATGTCTTCAGGTACAGACTCTTTATGTACATGTGAAGTTTTGGATTTTTAGCAGCATGTGCAGGAGAGTTATTAAGCATTTTGTCCATTGCGGCGAAGGAAATCTTAAGTGAAAACTTTGAAGCCCCGCCCCCGTCATATAGTATTTCGGAAACAAAAAATTTTAGCCCCAGTGTTTGTCCCAGGTCTTCAGATGCTACAGACAGAATTTTAAGGCAATCAGATGAAGCCTTTAGGATCAGGGTGCAAAAGAATGACCCCTGTAAACATGCAAAAAAGGGCAAAAGTCGGACTTTCAAAAATTCATAACTCACTTCCTGTTCATATTAGACGTTAAAATATCAAATTTTTCACCATGCCCGATGAGACTGCCAAGTTTGGTGAGTTTTTGTGCATGTTTCGGGGGTCAAAAATGCGATCGAACAATCGGAAAAATAATAATAATAATAATTTCTACAAAAACAATAGGGACTTCGCAGCGGTCGCTGCTCAGGCCCTAATAATAATAATAATAATAATAATAAAAGTAATAATGTTTTCTACAAAAACAATAGGGACCTCGCCGCGGTCGCTGCTCGGGCCCCAATAATAATTTCGACACAAAGTCCATTGTGGTGACCCGCCCCCTTTTAAGTAAATTCAAAATGGCCGACTTCCTGTAAAACCTAGCTCATTGCTCCAAGAGACTTTTTTGTAGGTCTTGGTCTTATACATACAGTGAACCCTCGCTACTTCGCGGTTCACCTTTCGCGGGTTCAGTGCTTCGCGGGTCTAAAAAATATTCGGGGGCATTGTAGTTTCGCCGAGCGGCACGACGGGTCGCTGGAGAGATTAGACGGCCGGCGTGCGCCAAAGAAGAGCGTGGGCGAAGAGGAGAGTGGACGAAGAAGAGCACGTTCCCCCGGACACGATCGGTGCCGACGTTTCGCGCGGTTCGGACCGTACCAGAGCTCCGGCCGGCGTGCGTGGCAGTTAAGCCGTAGAGGAGCACCTTCCCCGGGCACGGGCGGTTCCAAGCGGCCCCTAAGTTTAACCGAATGGAAGCTCCGGAGGATGAGGGCATGCTCACTTCACAGTAAGCCGAAGAGGAGCACCTTCCCCGGGCACGGGCGGTGCCAAGCGGCCCCTAAGTTTAACCGAATGGAAGCTCCGGGGGAGGAGGGCGGGCGTGTGTCACAGTTAAGCCAAATTGGAGCACCTCTTCTGCCCGGGCACGAGCGGAGCGCGAGGCTGTCAGTTATGAATGAATAAATAAATAAAGAATGCCACCTTTCATTTCACAGGGCACACCGGACGGCGTACCAGCAGGTAAAAGTCGGAGTAATTAAATAAATACAAAAAGAATGGCTGGGGAATAAAAAAATAATACGTTTTAATAATAATTTGGTTTTTTTGTTATAACATGAATTTCACTCTCTCTCTCCCCGTATATATATATATATATATATATATATATATTTATTATATATATTGTATATTTTTTTTAAGCATTTTTGAAGGTGCACCGCTACTTCGCGGATTTTCAGTTTTCGCGGGTGGTCTCGGTCCCCATTAACCGCGATAACCGAGGGTTCACTGTACTCCATAAAATTTACAAAAAGCGAGGTGAAACACTCAACCAGAGCTGCTTTTTTTAACATTTCTCGAGGGCCATGGCGAGCCATTTCAAAAAAGCTGCACAACTAACGTATAAAATATTGATAAATTTGCTCGGCCTGATGTGTGTGTAAAGTTTTACGAGTTGTCGTTCATATTTAGAACCTCATAATCAGCTTTGTTTTATTGCCGAACAGTGCAATGCCACTCCCACAACTTTTCACGAAAAAGGACGAATTTCGTATTGTGACATCCTCATGGCCGAAACAGTCATCCGAGCATATATGAGGGCGACCTTGTTGAGTTGCACGGAGAAAAACATCCAAGAAAATAACTTGTATTAGCTTTTACCAGTTGGTGGCGCTACTACTACGATGTAAAATAAGTTGGTAGATGTCTTCAGGGCTGAAGTATCCTCAAATGTGTACAATTCGAGAAGATAGGATCATCTGAGTCATGTTGCCGGAGCTTTTGTTGCCACAGAGTACAATCGGACTTTTCAGCACCGTAATAGCCACGCCTTTTGCCAAAACGTCACAAAATTCGGCAGAGAGTAAGATCATTGTCTTGAGTCTTTTCTGACTAATTTTCAGTCGGATTCGACAAAAGGGCACCGTGCAGTACGTGAAAATTAAAATAAAAACAAATTTTTGATTCCACTTGGCGGCGCTGTGTGTATAACAAAATAATAACATTAAGATGTCTTCAGGTCGGGACGTTTTATTTACAGGTGAAGGTTTGGATTTTTAGGAGCATGTGCAGGGGAGTTATTAAGCATTCATTTATTTGTATTAGGTTCATTTTGTCTTCTTATTATTGATATTTGACTGATTCATTAAAAGCAGACAATTATGTTTTAGGTTAATTTTTTCACTGACATGTTTCGGCGAGTCTTTCGCCTTCTTCAGAGTGTCGCATGATGGTGTCTTGAGCTGATGTTCCATGAGGGTGTGACTTACCTGTCAAAAAAATGAAAAAAATCAGAGCAGTAAAAGAACAAGCACAACATGAACATTACAAATCAGCAATCACTGACCACTGCAAAAGGGAAAACCACATCATGGACCGGGAGAAGGGCAGGGTCATCCGCACAGAAGAGAACAAACAACAGCGCTGGATCAGAGAGGCCATTGAGATCTGCAAGCGAGGCATAAAAACCATGAACAGAGACAAGGGAGCCTTCATCCTCTCTACCACCTGGACCAGCATCTTGGCGGAGTGAACGGACAGCGGGGGGCGTGACTTGCCTTCATTCTCGTGACAGGTAAGTCACGCCCTCATGGAACATCAGCTGATAAAGACGGGTCACAAGACACCATCATGTGACACTCTGAAGAAGGCGAAAGACTTTCGTATTGTGACAACCTCAAGGCCTAAACACTCATCCGAGCAAATATAAGATAGATTTTGTTAACCTGCCCGGAGAAAAACATCAACGAAAATAATTTGTATTTGTTTTAACCAGTTGGTGGCGCTACCACTGCGATCAAAAATAAGTTGGCAGCCGTCTTCAGGGCCTGAATATCCTCAAATGTGAAAAATTTCGAGAAGATGGATCATCTGAATCATTTTGCAGGAACTTTTGTTGCCACGGAGAATAATCAGACTCTGCGGCACCGTAATAGCCACGCCCTTCGAAGGAAAGTCACAAAAATAGGGATAGAGTAAGATCAATGTCTTGAGTCTTTTCTAGCCAATTTTCAATCAGATTCGTTAAAAGGGCACCGTGCAGTACGTCAAAATGTAAAAAATGATATTGATTGGCGCAAGGTGTATAACTGAATATAAACATATAGATGTCTTCAGGTACCGACTCTTTATGTACATGTGAAGTTTTGGATTTTTAGCAGCACGTGCAGGAGAGTTATTAAGCATTTTGTCCATTGCGGCGAAGGAAATCTTAAGTGAAAACTTTGAAGCCCCGCCCCCGTCATATAGTATTTCGGAAACAAAAATTTTTAGCCCCAGTGTTTGTCCCAGGTCTTAAGATGCTACAGACAGAATTTTAAGGCAATCAGATGAAGCCTTTAGGATCAGGGTGCAAAAGAATGACCCCTGTAAACATGCAAAAAAGGGCAAAAATCGGACTTTCAAAAATTCATAACTCACTTCCTGTTCATATTAGACGTTAAAATATCAAATTTTTCGCCATGCCCGATGAGACTGCCAAGTTTGGTGAGTTTTTGTGCATGTTTCGGGGGTCAAAAATGCGATCGAACAATCGGAAAAATAATAATAATAATAATTTCTACAAAAACAATAGGGACCTCGCCGCGGTCGCTGCTCGGGCCCCAATAATAATTTCTACACAAAGTCCATTGTGGTGACCCGCCCCCTTTTAAGTAAATTCAAAATGGCCGACTTCCTGTAAAACCTAGCTCATTGCTCCAAGAGACTTTTTTGTAGGTCTTGGTCTTATACATACAGTGAACCCTCGCTACTTCGCGGTTCACCTTTCGCGGGTTCAGTGCTTCGCGGGTCTAAAAAATATTCGGGGGCATTGTAGTTTCGCCGAGCGGCACGACGGGGCGCTGGAGCAGTTAGACGGCCGGCGTGCGCCGAAGAAGAGCGTGGGCGAAGAGGAGAGTGGACGAAGAAGAGCACGTTCCCCCGGACACGATCGGTGGCGACGTTTCGCGCGGTTCGGACCGTACCAGAGCTCCGGCCGGCGTGCGTGGCAGTTAAGCCGTAGAGGAGCACCTTCCCCGGGCACGGGCGGTGCCAAGCGGCCCCTAAGTTTAACCGAATGGAAGCTCCGGAGGAGGAGGGCATGCTCGCGTCACAGTAAGCCGAAGAGGAGCACCTTCCCCGGGCACGGGCGGTTCCAAGCGGCCCCTAAGTTTAACCGAATGGAAGCTCCGCAGGAGGAGGGCATGCTCGCGTCACAGTAAGCCGAAGAGGAGCACCTTCCCCGGGCACGGGCGGTGCCAAGCGGCCCCTAAGTTTAACCGAATGGAAGCTCCGGGGGAGGAGGGCGGGCGTGTGTCACAGTGAAGCCGAATTGGAGCACCTCTTCTGCCCGGGCACGAGCGGAGCGCGAGGCTGTCAGTTATGAATGAATAAATGAATAAATAAATAAAGAATGCCACCTTTCATTTCACAGGGCACACCGGACGGCGTACCAGCAGGTAAAAGTCGGAGTAATTAAATAAATACAAAAAGAATGGTTGGGGAATAAAAAAATAATAAGTTTTAATAATAATTTGTTTTTTTTGTTATAACATGAATTTCACTCTCTGTCTCTCTCTCTCCCCCCGTATATATATATATATATATATATATATATATATATATATATATATATATATATTATATATTTATTATATATATTGTATATTTTTTTTAAGCATTTTTGAAGGTGCGCCGCTACTTCGCGGATTTTCAGTTTTTGCGGGTGGTCTCGGTCCCCATTAACCGCGATAACCGAGGGTTCACTGTACTCCATAAAATTTACAAAAAGCGAGGTGAAACACTCAACCAGGGCTGCTTTTTTGAACATTTCTCGAGGGCCATGGCGAGCCATTTCAAAAAAGCTGCACAACTAACGTATAAAATATTGATAAATTTGCTCGGCCTGATGTGTGTGTAAAGTTTCACGAGTTGTCGTTCATATTTAGAACCTCATAATCAGCTTTGTTTTATTGCCGAACAGTGCAATGCCACTCCCACAACTTTTCATGAAAAAGGACGAATTTCGTATTGTGACATCCTCATGGCCGAAACAGTCATCCGAGCATATATGAGGGCGACCTTGTTGAGTTGCACGGAGAAAAACATCCAAGAAAATAACTTGTATTAGCTTTTACCAGTTGGTGGCGCTACTACTACGATGAAAAATAAGTTGGTAGATGTCTTCAGGGCTTAAGTATCCTCAAATGTGTGCAACTTCGAGAAGATAGGATCACCTGAGTCATGTTGCTGGAGCTTTTGTTGCCACAGAGTACAATCGGACTTTTCAGCACCGTAATAGCCACGCCTTTTGCCAAAACGTCACAAAATTCGGCAGAGAGTAAGATCATTGTCTTGAGTCTTTTCTGACTAATTTTCAGTCGGATTCGTCGAAAGGGCACCGTGCAGTACGTGAAAATTAAAATAAAAACAAATTTTTGATTCCACTTGGCGGCACTGTGTGTATAACAAAATAATAACATTAAGATGTCTTCAGGTCGGGACGTTTTATTTACAGGTGAAGGTTTGGATTTTTAGGAGCATGTGCAGGGGAGTTATTAAGCATTCATTTATTTGTATTAGGTTCATTTTGTCTTCTTATTATTGATATTTGACTGATTCATTAAAAGCAGACAATTATGTTTTAGGTTAATTTTTTACCTGACATGTTTCGGCGAGTCTTTCGCCTTCTTCAGAGTGTCGCATGATGGTGTCTTGAGACCCGTCTTTATCAGCTGATGTTCCATGAGGGTGTGACTTACCTGTCAAAAAAATGAAAAATCAGAGCAGTAAAAGAACAAGCACAACATGAACATTACAAATCAGCAATCACTGACCACTGCAAAAGGGAAAACCACATCATGGACCGGGAGAAGGGCAGGGTCATCCGCACCGAAGAGAACAAACAACAGCGCTGGATCAGAGAGGCCATTGAGATCTGCAAGCGAGGCATAAAAACCATGAACAGAGACAAGGGAGCCTTCATCCTCTCTACCACCTGGAGCAGCATTTTGGCGGAGTGAACGGACAGCGGGGGGCGTGACTTGCCTTCATTCTTGTGACAGGTAAGTCACGCCCTCATGGAACATCAGCTGATAAAGACGGGTCACAAGACACCATCATGTGACACTCTGAAGAAGGCGAAAGACTTTCGTATTGTGACATGCTCAAGGCCTAAACACTCATCCGAGCAAATATAAGGTAGATTTTGTTAACATGCCCGGAGAAAAACATCAACGAAAATAATTTGTATTTGTTTTAACCAGTTGGTGGCGCTACCACTGCGATCAAAAATAAGTTGGCAGCCGTCTTCAGGGCCTGAATATCCTCAAATGTGAAAAATTTCGAGAAGATGGATCATCTGAATCATTTTGCAGGAACTTTTGTTGCCACGGAGAATAATCAGACTCTGCGGCACCGTAATAGCCACGCCCTTCGAAGGAAAGTCACAAAAATAGGGATAGAGTAAGATCAATGTCTTGAGTCTTTTCTAGCCAATTTTCAATCAGATTCGTTAAAAGGGCACCGTGCAGTACGTCAAAATGTAAAAAATGATATTGATTGGCGCAAGGTGTATAACTGAATATAAACATATAGATGTCTTCAGGTACAGACTCTTTATGTACATGTGAAGTTTTGGATTTTTAGCAGCATGTGCAGGAGAGTTATTAAGCATTTTGTCCATTGCGCGAAGGAAATCTTAAGTGAAAACTTTGATGCCCCGCCCCCGTCATATAGTATTTCGGAAACAAAAAATTTTAGCCCCAGTGTTTGTGCCAGGTCTTCAGATGCTACAGACAGAATTTTAAGGCAATCAAATGAAGCCTTTAGGATCAGGGTGCAAAAGAATGACCCCTGTAAACATGCAAAAAAGGGCAAAAGTCGGACTTTCAAAAATTCATAACTCACTTCCTGTTCATATTAGACGTTAAAATATCAAATTTTTCGCCATGCCCGATGAGACTGCCAAGTTTGGTGAGTTTTTGTGCATGTTTCAGGGGTCAAAAATGCGATCGAACAATCGGAAAAATAATAATAATAATGATTTCGACAAAAACAATAGGGACTTCGCAGCGGTCGCTGCTCAGGCCCTAATAATAATAATAATAATAATAATAAAAGTAATAATATTTTCTACAAAAACAACAGGGACCTCGCCGCGGTCGCTGCTCGGGCCCCAATAATAATTTCTACACAAAGTCCATTGTGGTGACCCGCCCCCTTTTAAGTAAATTCAAAATGGCCGACTTCCTGTAAAACCTAGCTCATTGCTCCAAGAGACTTTTTTGTAGGTCTTGGTCTTATACATACAGTGAACCCTCGCTACTTCGCGGTTCACCTTTCGCGGGTTCAGTGCTTCGCGGGTCTAAAAAATATTCGGGGGCATTGTAGTTTCGCCGAGCGGCACGACGGGGCGCTGGAGCGGTTAGACGGCCGGCGTGCGCCGAAGAAGAGCGTGGGCGAAGAGGAGAGTGGACGAAGAAGAGCACATTCCCCCGGACACGATCAGTGGCGACGTTTCGCGCGGTTCGGACCGTACCAGAGCTCCGGCCAGCGTGCGTGGCAGTTAAGCCGTAGAGGAGCACCTTCCCCGGGCACGGGCGGTGCCAAGCGGCCCCTAAGTTTAACCGAATGGAAGCTCCGGAGGAGGAGGGCATGCTCGCGTCACAGTAAGCCGAAGAGGAGCACCTTCCCCGGGCACGGGCGGTTCCAAGCGGCCCCTAAGTTTAACCGAATGGAAGCTCCGGAGGAGGAGGGCATGCTCGCGTCACAGTAAGCCGAAGAGGAGCACCTTCCCCGGGCACGGGCGGTGCCAAGCGGCCCCTAAGTTTAACCGAATGGAAGCTCCGGGGGAGGAGGATGGGCGTGTGTCACAGTTAAGCCAAATTGGAGCACCTCTTCTGCCCGGGCACGAGCGGAGCGCGAGGCTGTCAGTTATGAATGAATAAATGAATAAATAAATAAAGAATGCCACCTTTCATTTCACAGGGCACACCGGACGGCGTACCAGCAGGTAAAAGTCGGAGTAATTAAATAAATACAAAAAGAATGGCTGGGGAATAAAAAAATAATACGTTTTAATAATAATTTGTTTTTTTTGTTATAACATGAATTTCACTCTCTCTCTCCCCGTATATATATATATATATATATATATATATATATATATATATATATATATATATATATATATATATATTTATATATTTATTATATATATTGTATATTTTTTTTAAGCATTTTTGAAGGTGCGCCGCTACTTCGCGGATTTTCAGTTTTCGCGGGTGGTCTCGGTCCCCATTAACCGCGATAACCGAGGGTTCACTGTACTCCATAAAATTTTCAAAAAGCGAGGTGAAACACTCAACCAGAGCTGCTTTTTTTTAACATTTCTCGAGGGCCATGGCGAGCCATTTCAAAAAAGCTGCACAACTAACGTATAAAATATTGATAAATTTGCTCGGCCTGATGTGTGTGTAAAGTTTTACGAGTTGTCGTTCATTTTTAGAACCTCATAATCAGCTTTGTTTTATTGCTGAACAGTGCAATGCCACTCCCACAACTTTTCACGAAAAATCACGAATTTCGTATTGTGACATCCTCATGGCCGAAACAGTCATCCGAGCATATATGAGGGCGACCTTGTTGAGTTGCACGGAGAAAAACATCCAAGAAAATAACTTGTATTAGCTTTTACCAGTTGGTGGCGCTACTACTACGATGTAAAATAAGTTGGTAGATGTCTTCAGGGCTGAAGTATCCTCAAATGTGTACAACTTCGAGAAGATAGGATCATCTGAGTCATGTTGCCGGAGCTTTTGTTGCCACAGAGTACAATCGGACTTTTCAGCACCGTAATAGCCACGCCTTTTGCCAAAACGTCACAAAATTCGGCAGAGAGTAAGATCATTGTCTTGAGTCTTTTCTGACTAATTTTCAGTCGGATTCGTCGAAAGGGCACCGTGCAGTACGTGAAAATTAAAATAAAAACAAATGTTTGATTCCACTTGGCGGCACTGTGTGTATAACAAAATAATAACATTAAGATGTCTTCAGGTCGGGACGTTTTATTTACAGGTGAAGGTTTGGATTTTTAGGAGCATGTGCAGGGGAGTTATTAAGCATTCATTTATTTGTATTAGGTTCATTTTGTCTTCTTATTATTGATATTTGACTGATTCATTAAAAGCAGACAATTATGTTTTAGGTTAATTTTTTACCTGACATGTTTCGGCGAGTCTTTCGCCTACTTCAGAGTGTCGCATGATGGTGTCTTGAGCTGATGTTCCATGAGGGTGTGACTTACCTGTCAAAAAAATGAAAAAAATCAGAGCAGTAAAAGAACAAGCACAACATGAACATTACAAATCAGCAATCACTGACCACTGCAAAAGGGAAAACCACATCATGGACCGGGAGAAGGGCAGGGTCATCCGCACAGAAGAGAACAAACAACAGCGCTGGATCAGAGAGGCCATTGAGATCTGCAAGCGAGGCATAAAAACCATGAACAGAGACAAGGGAGCCTTCATCCTCTCTACCACCTGGACCAGCATCTTGGCGGAGTGAACGGACAGCGGGGGGCGTGACTTGCCTTCATTCTTGTGACAGGTAAGTCACGCCCTCATGGAACATCAGCTGATAAAGGCGGGTCACAAGACACCATCATGTGACACTCTGAAGAAGGCGAAAGACTTTCGTATTGTGACATGCTCAAGGCCTAAACACTCATCCGAGCAAATATAAGGTAGATTTTGTTAACATGCCCGGAGAAAAACATCAACGAAAATAATTTATATTTGTTTTAACCAGTTGGTGGCGCTACCACTGCGATCAAAAATAAGTTGGCAGCCGTCTTCAGGGCCTGAATATCCTCAAATGTGAAAAATTTCGAGAAGATGGATCATCTGAATCATTTTGCAGGAACTTTTGTTGCCACGGAGAATAATCAGACTCTGCGGCACCGTAATAGCCACGCCCTTCGAAGGAAAGTCACAAAAATAGGGATAGAGTAAGATCAATGTCTTGAGTCTTTTCTAGCCAATTTTCAATCAGATTCGTTAAAAGGGCACCGTGCAGTACGTCAAAATGTATAAAATGATATTGATTGGCGCAAGGTGTATAACTGAATACATATAGATGTCTTCAGGTACAGACTCTTTATGTACATGTGAAGTTTTGGATTTTTAGCAGCATGTGCAGGAGAGTTATTAAGCATTTTGTCCATTGCGGCGAAGGAAATCTTAAGTGAAAACTTTGATGCCCCGCCCCCGTCATATAGTATTTCGGAAACAAAAAATTTTAGCCCCAGTGTTTGTCCCAGGTCTTCAGATGCTACAGACAGAATTTTAAGGCAATCAGATGAAGCCTTTAGGATCAGGGTGCAAAAGAATGACCCCTGTAAACATGCAAAAAAGGGCAAAAGTCGGACTTTCAAAAATTCATAACTCACTTCCTGTTCATATTAGACGTTAAAATATCAAATTTTTCGCCATGCCCGATGAGACTGCCAGGTTTGGTGAGTTTTTGTGCATGTTTCGGGGGTCAAAAATGCGATCGAACAATCGGAAAAATAATAATAATAATTTCTACAAAAACAATAGGGACTTCGCAGCGGTCGCTGCTCAGGCCCTAATAATAATAATAATAATAATAATAAAAGTAATAATATTTTCTACAAAAACAATAGGGACCTCGCCGCGGTCGCTGCTCGGGCCCCAATAATAATTTCTACACAAAGTCCATTGTGGTGACCCGCCCCCTTTTAAGTAAATTCAAAATGGCCGACTTCCTGTAAAACCTAGCTCATTGCTCCAAGAGACTTTTTTGTAGGTCTTGGTCTTATACATACAGTGAACCCTCGCTACTTCGCGGTTCACCTTTCGCAGGTTCAGTGCTTCGCGGGTCTAAAAAATATTCGGGGGCATTGTAGTTTCGCCGAGCGGCACGACGGGGCGCTGGAGCGGTTAGACGGCCGGCGTGCGCCGAAGAAGAGCGTGGGCGAAGAGGAGAGTGGACGAAGAAGAGCACGTTCCCCCGGACACGATCGGTGGCGACGTTTCGCGCGGTTCGGACCGTACCAGAGCTCCGGCCAGCGTGCGTGGCAGTTAAGCCGTAGAGGATCACCTTCCCCGGGCACGGGCGGTGCCAAGCGGCCCCTAAGTTTAACCGAATGGAAGCTCCGGAGGAGGAGGGCATGCTCGCGTCACAGTAAGCCGAAGAGGAGCACCTTCCCCGGGCACGGGCGGTTCCAAGCGGCCCCTAAGTTTAACCGAATGGAAGCTCCGGAGGAGGAGGGCATGCTCGCGTCACAGTAAGCCGAAGAGGAGCACCTTCCCCGGGCACGGGCGGTGCCAAGCGGCCCCTAAGTTTAACCGAATGGAAGCTCCGGACGGAGGAGGACGGGCGTGTGTCACAGTTAAGCCAAATTGGAGCACCTCTTCTGCCCGGGCACGAGCGGAGCGCGAGGCTGTCAGTTATGAATGAATAAATGAATAAATAAATAAAGAATGCCACCTTTCATTTCACAGGGCACACCGGACGGCGTACCAGCAGGTAAAAGTCGGAGTAATTAAATAAATACAAAAAGAATGGCTGGGGAATAAAAAAATAATACGTTTTAATAATAATTTGTTTTTTTTGTTATAACATGAATTTCACTCTCTCTCTCCCCGTATATATATATATATATATATATATATATATATATATATATATATATATATATATATATATATATTTATTATATATATTGTATATTTTTTTTAAGCATTTTTGAAGGTGCGCCGCTACTTCGCGGATTTTCAGTTTTCGCGGGTGGTCTCGGTCCCCATTAACCGCGATAACCGAGGGTTCACTGTACTCCATAAAATTTACAAAAAGCGAGGTGAAACACTCAACCAGAGCTGCTTTTTTTTAACATTTCTCGAGGGCCATGGCGAGCCATTTCAAAAAAGCTGCACAACTAACGTATAAAATATTGATAAATTTGCTCGGCCTGATGTGTGTGTAAAGTTTTACGAGTTGTCGTTCATATTTAGAACCTCATAATCAGCTTTGTTTTATTGCTGAACAGTGCAATGCCACTCCCACAACTTTTCACGAAAAATCACGAATTTCGTATTGTGACATCCTCATGGCCGAAACAGTCATCCGAGCATATATGAGGGTGACCTTGTTGAGTTGCACGGAGAAAAACATCCAAGAAAATAACTTGTATTAGCTTTTACCAGTTGGTGGCGCTACTACTACGATGTAAAATAAGTTGGTAGATGTCTTCAGGGCTGAAGTATCCTCAAATGTGTACAACTTCGAGAAGATAGGATCATCTGAGTCATGTTGCCGGAGCTTTTGTTACCACAGAGTACAATCGGACTTTTCAGCACCTTAATAGCCACGCCTTTTGCCAAAACGTCACAAAATTCGGCAGAGAGTAAGATCATTGTCTTAAGTCTTTTCTGACTAATTTTCAGTCGGATTCGTCAAAAGGGCACCATGCAGTACGTGAAAATTAAAATAAAAACAAATTTTTGATTCCACTTGGCGGCACTGTGTGTATAACAAAATAATAACATTAAGATGTCTTCAGGTCGGGACGTTTTATTTACAGGTGAAGGTTTGGATTTTTAGGAGCATGTGCAGGGGAGTTATTAAGCATTCATTTATTTGTATTAGGTTCATTTTGTCTTCTTATTATTGATATTTGACTGATTCATTAAAAGCAGACAATTATGTTTTAGGTTAATTTTTTACCTGACATGTTTCGGCGAGTCTTTCGCCTTCTTCAGAGTGTCGCATGATGGTGTCTTGAGCTGATGTTCCATGAGGGTGTGACTTACCTGTCAAAAAAATGAAAAAATCAGAGCAGTAAAAGAACAAGCACAACATGAACATTACAAATCAGCAATCACTGACCACTGCAAAAGGGAAAACCACATCATGGACCGGGAGAAGGGCAGGGTCATCCGCACAGAAGAGAACAAACAACAGCGCTGGATCAGAGAGGCCATTGAGATCTGCAAGCGAGGCATAAAAACCATGAACAGAGACAAGGGAGCCTTCATCCTCTCTACCACCTGGACCAGCATCTTGGCGGAGTGAACGGACAGCGGGGGGCGTGACTTGCCTTCATTCTTGTGACAGGTAAGTCACGCCCTCATGGAACATCAGCTGATAAAGACGGGTCACAAGACACCATCATGTGACACTCTGAAGAAGGCGAAAGACTTTCGTATTGTGACATCCTCAAGGCCTAAACACTCATCCGAGCAAATGTAAGGTAGATTTTGTTAACCTGCCCGGAGAAAAACATCAACGAAAATAATTTGTATTTGTTTTAACCAGTTGGTGGCGCTACCACTGCGATCAAAAATAAGTTGGCAGCCGTCTTCAGGGCCTGAATATCCTCAAATGTGAAAGATTTCCAGAAGATGGATCATCTGAATCATTTTGCAGGAACTTTTGTTGCCACGGAGAATAATCAGACTCTGCGGCACCGTAATAGCCACGCCCTTTGAAGGAAAGTCATAAAAATAGGGATAGAGTAAGATCAATGTCTTGAGTCTTTTCTAGCCAATTTTCAGTCGGATTCGTTAAAAGGGCACCGTGCAGTACGTCAAAATGTAAACATTTATAATGATTGGCGCAAGGTGTATAACTGAATATAAACATATAGATGTCTTCAGGTACCGACTCTTTATGTACATGTGAAGTTTTGGATTTTTAGCAGCACGTGCAGGAGAGTTATTAAGCATTTTGTCCATTGCGGCGAAGGAAATCTTAAGTGAAAACTTTGAAGCCCCGCCCCCGTCATATAGTATTTCGGAAACAAAAAATTTTAGCCCCAGTGTTTGTCCCAGGTCTTAAGATGCTCCAGACAGAACTTTAAGGCAATCAGATGAAGCCTTTAGGATCAGGGTGCAAAAGAATGACCCCTGTTAACATGCAAAAAAGGGCAAAAGTCGGACTTTCAAAAATTCATAACTCACTTCCTGTTCATATTAGACGTTAAAAAATATCAAATTTTTCGCCATGCCCGATGAGACTGCCAAGTTTGGTGAGTTTTTGTGCATGTTTCGGGGGTCAAAAATGCGATCGAACAATCGGAAAAATAATAATAATAATAATTTCTACAAAAACAATAGGGACTTCGCAGCGGTCGCTGCTCAGGCCCTAATAATAATAATAATAATAATAATAAAAGTAATAATATTTTCTACAAAAACAATAGGGACCTCGCCGCGGTCGCTGCTCGGGCCCCAATAATAATTTCTACACAAAGTCCATTGTGGAGACCCGCCCCCTTTTAAGTAAATTCAAAATGGCCGACTTCCTGTAAAACCTAGCTCATTGCTCCAAGAGACTTTTTTGTAGGTCTTGGTCTTATACATACAGTGAACCCTCGCTACTTCGAGGTTCACCTTTCGCGGGTTCAGTGCTTCGCGGGTCTAAAAAATATTCGGGGGCATTGTAGTTTCGCCGAGCGGCACGACGGGGCGCTGGAGCGGTTAGACGGCCGGCGTGCGCCGAAGAAGAGCGTGGGCGAAGAGGAGAGTGGACGAAGAAGAGCACGTTCCCCCGGACACGATCGGTGGCGACGTTTCGCGCGGTTCGGACCGTACCAGAGCTCCGGCCGGCGTGCGTGGCAGTTAAGCCGTAGAGGAGCACCTTCCCCGGGCACGGGCGGTTCCAAGCGGCCCCTGAGTTTAACCGAATGGAAGCTCCGGAGGAGGAGGGCATGCTCGCGTCACAGTAAGCCGAAGAGGAGCACCTTCCCCGGGCACGGGCGGTTCCAAGCGGCCCCTAAGTTTAACCGAATGGAAGCTCCGGAGGAGGAGGGCATGCTCGCGTCACAGTAAGCCGAAGAGGAGCACCTTCCCCGGGCACGGGCGGTGCCAAGCGGCCCCTAAGTTTAACCGAATGGAAGCTCCGGGGGCGGAGGGCGGGCGTGTGTCACAGTTAAGCCGAATTGGAGCACCTCTTCTGCCGGGCACAAGCGGAGCGCGAGGCTGTCAGTTATGAATGAATAAATGAATAAATAAATAAAGAATGCCACCTTTCATTTCACAGGGCACACCGGACGGCGTACCAGCAGGTAAAAGTCGGAGTAATTAAATAAATACAAAAAGAATGGTTGGGGAATAAAAAAAATAATAAGTTTTAATAATAATTTGTTTTTTTTGTTATAACATGAATTTCACTCTCTCTCTCTCTCTCTCCCCCCGTATATATATATATATATATATATATATATATATATATATATATATATATATATTTATATATTTATTATATATATTGTATATTTTTTTTAAGCATTTTTGAAGGTGCGCCGCTACTTCGCGGATTTTCAGTTTTCGCGGGTGGTCTCGGTCCCCATTAACCGCGATAACCGAGGGTTCACTGTACTCCATAAAATTTACAAAAAGCGAGGTGAAACACTCAACCAGGGCTGCTTTTTTGAACATTTCTCGAGGGCCATGGCGAGCCATTTCAAAAAAGCTGCACAACTAACGTATAAAATATTGATAAATTTGCTCGGCCTGATGTGTGTGTAAAGTTTCACGAGTTGTCGTTCATATTTAGAACCTCATAATCAGCTTTGTTTTATTGCCGAACAGTGCAATGCCACTCCCACAACTTTTCATGAAAAAGGACGAATTTCGTATTGTGACATCCTCATGGCCGAAACAGTCATCCGAGCATATATGAGGGCGACCTTGTTGAGTTGCACGGAGAAAAACATCCAAGAAAATAACTTGTATTAGCTTTTACCAGTTGGGGGCGCTACTACTACGATGAAAAATAAGTTGGTAGATGTCTTCAGGGCTGAAGTATCCTCAAATGTGTGCAACTTCGAGAAGATAGGATCATCTGAGTCATGTTGCTGGAGCTTTTGTTGCCACAGAGTACAATCGGACTTTTCAGCACCGTAATAGCCACGCCTTTTGCCAAAACGTCACAAAATTCGGCAGAGAGTAAGATCATTGTCTTGAGTCTTTTCTGACTAATTTTCAGTCGGATTCGTCGAAAGGGCACCGTGCAGTACGTGAAAATTAAAATAAAAACAAATGTTTGATTCCACTTGGCGGCACTGTGTGTATAACAAAATAATAACATTAAGATGTCTTCAGGTCGGGACGTTTTATTTACAGGTGAAGGTTTGGATTTTTAGGAGCATGTGCAGGGGAGTTATTAAGCATTCATTTATTTGTATTAGGTTCATTTTGTCTTCTTATTATTGATATTTGACTGATTCATTAAAAGCAGACAATTATGTTTTAGGTTAATTTTTTACCTGACATGTTTCGGCGAGTCTTTCGCCTACTTCAGAGTGTCGCATGATGGTGTCTTGAGCTGATGTTCCATGAGGGTGTGACTTACCTGTCAAAAAAATGAAAAAAATCAGAGCAGTAAAAGAACAAGCACAACATGAACATTACAAATCAGCAATCACTGACCACTGCAAAAGGGAAAACCACATCATGGACCGGGAGAAGGGCAGGGTCATCCGCACAGAAGAGAACAAACAACAGCGCTGGATCAGAGAGGCCATTGAGATCTGCAAGCGAGGCATAAAAACCATGAACAGAGACAAGGGAGCCTTCATCCTCTCTACCACCTGGACCAGCATCTTGGCGGAGTGAACGGACAGCGGGGGGCGTGACTTGCCTTCATTCTTGTGACAGGTAAGTCACGCCCTCATGGAACATCAGCTGATAAAGGCGGGTCACAAGACACCATCATGTGACACTCTGAAGAAGGCGAAAGACTTTCGTATTGTGACATGCTCAAGGCCTAAACACTCATCCGAGCAAATATAAGGTAGATTTTGTTAACATGCCCGGAGAAAAACATCAACGAAAATAATTTATATTTGTTTTAACCAGTTGGTGGCGCTACCACTGCGATCAAAAATAAGTTGGCAGCCGTCTTCAGGGCCTGAATATCCTCAAATGTGAAAAATTTCGAGAAGATGGATCATCTGAATCATTTTGCAGGAACTTTTGTTGCCACGGAGAATAATCAGACTCTGCGGCACCGTAATAGCCACGCCCTTCGAAGGAAAGTCACAAAAATAGGGATAGAGTAAGATCAATGTCTTGAGTCTTTTCTAGCCAATTTTCAATCAGATTCGTTAAAAGGGCACCGTGCAGTACGTCAAAATGTATAAAATGATATTGATTGGCGCAAGGTGTATAACTGAATATAAACATATAGATGTCTTCAGGTACAGACTCTTTATGTACATGTGAAGTTTTGGATTTTTAGCAGCACGTGCAGGAGAGTTATTAAGCATTTTGTCCATTGCGGCGAAGGAAATCTTAAGTGAAAACTTTGAAGCCCCGCCCCCGTCATATAGTATTTCGGAAACAAAAAATTTTAGCCCCAGTGTTTGTCCCAGGTCTTAAGATGCTCCAGACAGAACTTTAAGGCAATCAGATGAAGCCTTTAGGATCAGGGTGCAAAAGAATGAACCCTGTAAACATGCAAAAAAGGGCAAAAGTCGGACTTTCAAAAATTCATAACTCACTTCCTGTTCATATTAGACGTTAAAAAATATAAAATTTTTCGCCATGCCCGATGAGACTGCCAAGTTTGGTGAGTTTTTGTGCATGTTTCGGGGGTCAAAAATGCGATCAAACAATCGGAAAAATAATAATAATAATAATTTCTACAAAAACAATAGGGACTTCGCAGCGGTCGCTGCTCAGGCCCTAATAATAATAATAATAATAAAAGTAATAATATTTTCTACAAAAACAATAGGGACCTCGCCGCGGTCGCTGCTCGGGCCCCAATAATAATTTCTACACAAAGTCCATTGTGGAGACCCGCCCCCTTTTAAGTAAATTCAAAATGGCCGACTTCCTGTAAAACCTAGCTCATTGCTCCAAGAGACTTTTTTGTAGGTCTTGGTCTTATACATACAGTGAACCCTCGCTACTTCGAGGTTCACCTTTCGCGGGTTCAGTGCTTCGCGGGTCTAAAAAATATTCGGGGGCATTGTAGTTTCGCCGAGCGGCACGACGGGGCGCTGGAGCGGTTAGACGGCCGGCGTGCGCCGAAGAAGAGCGTGGGCGAAGAGGAGAGTGGACGAAGAAGAGCACGTTCCCCCGGACACGATCGGTGGCGACGTTTCGCGCGGTTCGGACCGTACCAGAGCTCCGGCCGGCGTGCATGGCAGTTAAGCCGTAGAGGAGCACCTTCCCCGGGCACGGGCGGTTCCAAGCGGCCCCTGAGTTTAACCGAATGGAAGCTCCGGAGGAGGAGGGCATGCTCGCGTCACAGTAAGCCGAAGAGGAGCACCTTCCCCGGGCACGGGCGGTTCCAAGCGGCCCCTAAGTTTAACCGAATGGAAGCTCCGGAGGAGGAGGGCATGCTCGCGTCACAGTAAGCCGAAGAGGAGCACCTTCCCCGGGCACGGGCGGTGCCAAGCGGCCCCTAAGTTTAACCGAATGGAAGCTCCGGGGGAGGAGGGCGGGCGTGTGTCACAGTTAAGCCGAATTGGAGCACCTCTTCTGCCGGGCACAAGCGGAGCGCGAGGCTGTCAGTTATGAATGAATAAATGAATAAATAAATAAAGAATGCCACCTTTCATTTCACAGGGCACACCGGACGGCGTACCAGCAGGTAAAAGTCAGAGTAATTAAATAAATACAAAAAGAATGGTTGGGGAATAAAAAAAATAATAAGTTTTAATAATAATTTGTTTTTTTTGTTATAACATGAATTTCACTCTCTCTCTCTCTCTCTCCCCCCGTATATATATATATATATATATATATATATATATATATATATATATTTATATATTTATTATATATATTGTAAATTTTTTTTAAGCATTTTTGAAGGTGCGCCGCTACTTCGCGGATTTTCAGTTTTCGCGGGTGGTCTCGGTCCCCATTAACCGCGATAACCGAGGGTTCACTGTACTCCATAAAATTTACAAAAAGCGAGGTGAAACACTCAACCAGGGCTGCTTTTTTGAACATTTCTCGAGGGCCATGGCGAGCCATTCCAAAAAAGCTGCACAACTAACGTATAAAATATTGATAAATTTGCTCGGCCTGATGTGTGTGTAAAGTTTCACGAGTTGTCGTTCATATTTAGAACCTCATAATCAGCTTTGTTTTATTGCCGAACAGTGCAATGCCACTCCCACAACTTTTCATGAAAAAGGACGAATTTCGTATTGTGACATCCTCATGGCCGAAACAGTCATCCGAGCATATATGAGGGCGACCTTGTTGAGTTGCACGGAGAAAAACATCCAAGAAAATAACTTGTATTAGCTTTTACCAGTTGGGGGCGCTACTACTACGATGAAAAATAAGTTGGTAGATGTCTTCAGGGCTGAAGTATCCTCAAATGTGTGCAACTTCGAGAAGATAGGATCATCTGAGTCATGTTGCTGGAGCTTTTGTTGCCACAGAGTACAATCGGACTTTTCAGCACCGTAATAGCCACGCCTTTTGCCAAAACGTCACAAAATTCGGCAGAGAGTAAGATCATTGTCTTGAGTCTTTTCTGACTAATTTTCAGTCGGATTCGTCGAAAGGGCACCGTGCAGTACGTGAAAATTAAAATAAAAACAAATTTTTGATTCCACTTGGCGGCACTGTGTGTATAACAAAATAATAACATAAAGATGTCTTCAGGTCGGGACGTTTTATTTACAGGTGAAGGTTTGGATTTTTAGGAGCATGTGCAGGGGAGTTATTAAGCATTCATTTATTTGTATTAGGTTCATTTTGTCTTCTTATTATTGATATTTGACTGATTCATTAAAAGCAGACAATTATGTTTTAGGTTAATTTTTTACCTGACATGTTTCGGGGAGTCTTTCGCCTACTTCAGAGTGTCGCATGATGGTGTCTTGAGCTGATGTTCCATGAGGGTGTGACTTACCTGTCAAAAAAATGAAAAAAATCAGAGCAGTAAAAGAACAAGCACAACATGAACATTACAAATCAGCAATCACTGACCACTGCAAAAGGGAAAACCACATCATGGACCGGGAGAAGGGCAGGGTCATCCGCACAGAAGAGAACAAACAACAGCGCTGGATCAGAGAGGCCATTGAGATCTGCAAGCGAGGCATAAAAACCATGAACAGAGACAAGGGAGCCTTCATCCTCTCTACCACCTGGACCAGCATCTTGGCGGAGTGAACGGACAGCGGGGGGCGTGACTTGCCTTCATTCTTGTGACAGGTAAGTCACGCCCTCATGGAACATCAGCTGATAAAGGCGGGTCACAAGACACCATCATGTGACACTCTGAAGAAGGCGAAAGACTTTCGTATTGTGACATGCTCAAGGCCTAAACACTCATCCGAGCAAATATAAGGTAGATTTTGTTAACATGCCCGGAGAAAAACATCAACGAAAATAATTTATATTTGTTTTAACCAGTTGGTGGCGCTACCACTGCGATCAAAAATAAGTTGGCAGCCGTCTTCAGGGCCTGAATATCCTCAAATGTGAAAAATTTCGAGAAGATGGATCATCTGAATCATTTTGCAGGAACTTTTGTTGCCACGGAGAATAATCAGACTCTGCGGCACCGTAATAGCCACGCCCTTCGAAGGAAAGTCACAAAAATAGGGATAGAGTAAGATCAATGTCTTGAGTCTTTTCTAGCCAATTTTCAATCAGATTCGTTAAAAGGGCACCGTGCAGTACGTCAAAATGTAAAAAATGATATTGATTGGCGCAAGGTGTATAACTGAATATAAACATATAGATGTCTTCAGGTACAGACTCTTTATGTACATGTGAAGTTTTGGATTTTTAGCAGCATGTGCAGGAGAGTTATTAAGCATTTTGTCCATTGCGGCGAAGGAAATCTTAAGTGAAAACTTTGATGCCCCGCCCCCGTCATATAGTATTTCGGAAACAAAAAATTTTATCCCCAGTGTTTGTCCCAGGTCTTCAGATGCTACAGACAGAATTTTAAGGCAATCAGATGAAGCCTTTAGGATCAGGGTGCAAAAGAATGACCCCTGTAAACATGCAAAAAAGGGCAAAAGTCGGACTTTCAAAAATTCATAACTCACTTCCTGTTCATATTAGACGTTAAAATATCAAATTTTTCGCCATGCCCGATGAGACTGCCAGGTTTGGTGAGTTTTTGTGCATGTTTCGGGGGTCAAAAATGCGATCGAACAATCGGAAAAATAATAATAATAATTTCTACAAAAACAATAGGGACTTCGCAGCGGTCGCTGCTCAGGCCCTAATAATAATAATAATAATAATAATAAAAGTAATAATATTTTCTACAAAAACAATAGGGACCTCGCCGCGGTCGCTGCTCGGGCCCCAATAATAATTTCTACACAAAGTCCATTGTGGTGACCCGCCCCCTTTTAAGTAAATTCAAAATGGCCGACTTCCTGTAAAACCTAGCTCATTGCTCCAAGAGACTTTTTTGTAGGTCTTGGTCTTATACATACAGTGAACCCTCGCTACTTCGCGGTTCACCTTTCGCGGGTTCAGTGCTTCGCGGGTCTAAAAAATATTCGGGGGCATTGTAGTTTCGCCGAGCGGCACGACGGGGCGCTGGAGCGGTTAGACGGCCGGCGTGCGCCGAAGAAGAGCGTGGGCGAAGAGGAGAGTGGACGAAGAAGAGCACGTTCCCCCGGACACGATCGGTGGCGACGTTTCGCGCGGTTCGGACCGTACCAGAGCTCCGGCCAGCGTGCGTGGCAGTTAAGCCGTAGAGGAGCACCTTCCCCGGGCACGGGCGGTGCCAAGCGGCCCCTAAGTTTAACCGAATGGAAGCTCCGGAGGAGGAGGGCATGCTCGCGTCACAGTAAGCCGAAGAGGAGCACCTTCCCCGGGCACGGGCGGTTCCAAGCGGCCCCTAAGTTTAACCGAATGGAAGCTCCGGAGGAGGAGGGCATGCTCGCGTCACAGTAAGCCGAAGAGGAGCACCTTCCCCGGGCACGGGCGGTGCCAAGCGGCCCCTAAGTTTAACCGAATGGAAGCTCCGGGGGAGGAGGACGGGCGTGTGTCACAGTTAAGCCAAATTGGAGCACCTCTTCTGCCCGGGCACGAGCGGAGCGCGAGGCTGTCAGTTATGAATGAATAAATGAATAAATAAATAAAGAATGCCACCTTTCATTTCACAGGGCACACCGGACGGCGTACCAGCAGGTAAAAGTCGGAGTAATTAAATAAATACAAAAAGAATGGCTGGGGAATAAAAAAATAATACGTTTTAATAATAATTTGTTTGTTTTTTTATAACATGAATTTCACTCTCTCTCTCCCCGTATATATATATATATATATATATATATATATATATATATTTATATATTTATTATATATATTGTATATTTTTTTTAAGCATTTTTGAAGGTGCGCCGCTACTTCGCGGATTTTCAGTTTTCGCGGATGGTCTCGGTCCCCATTAACCGCGATAACAGAGAGTTCACTGTACTCCATAAAATTTACAAAAAGCGAGGTGAAACATTCAACCAGAGCTGCTTTTTTTTAACATTTCTCGAGGGCCATGGCGAGCCATTTCAAAAAAGCTGCACAACTAACGTATAAAATATTGATAAATTTGCTCGGCCTGATGTGTGTGTAAAGTTTTACGAGTTGTCGTTCATATTTAGAACCTCATAATCAGCTTTGTTTTATTGCCGAACAGTGCAATGCCACTCCCACAACTTTTCACGAAAAATCACGAATTTCGTATTGTGACATCCTCATGGCCGAAACAGTCATCCGAGCATATATGAGGGCGACCTTGTTGAGTTGCACGGAGAAAAACATCCAAGAAAATAACTTGTATTAGCTTTTACCAGTTGGTGGCGCTACTACTACGATGTAAAATAAGTTGGTAGATGTCTTCAGGGCTGAAGTATCCTCAAATGTGTACAACTTCGAGAAGATAGGATCATCTGAGTCATGTTGCCGGAGCTTTTGTTGCCACAGAGTACAATCGGACTTTTCAGCACCTTAATAGCCACGCCTTTTGCCAAAACGTCACAAAATTCGGCAGAGAGTAAGATCATTGTCTTGAGTCTTTTCTGACTAATTTTCAGTCGGATTCGTCAAAAGGGCACCGTGCAGTACGTGAAAATTAAAATAAAAACAAATTTTTGATTCCACTTGGCGGCACTGTGTGTATAACAAAATAATAACATTAAGATGTCTTCAGGTCGGGACGTTTTATTTACAGGTGAAGGTTTGGATTTTTAGGAGCATGTGCAGGGGAGTTATTAAGCATTCATTTATTTGTATTAGGTTCATTTTGTCTTCTTATTATTGATATTTGACTGATTCATTAAAAGCAGACAATTATGTTTTAGGTTAATTTTTTACCTGACATGTTTCGGCGAGTCTTTCGCCTTCTTCAGAGTGTCGCATGATGGTGTCTTGAGACCCGTCTTTATCAGCTGATGTTCCATGAGGGTGTGACTTACCTGTCAAAAAAATGAAAAAATCAGAGCAGTAAAAGAACAAGCACAACATGAACATTACAAATCAGCAATCACTGACCACTGCAAAAGGGAAAACCACATCATGGACCGGGAGAAGGGCAGGGTCATCCGCACCGAAGAGAACAAACAACAGCGCTGGATCAGAGAGGCCATTGAGATCTGCAAGCGAGGCATAAAAACCATGAACAGAGACAAGGGAGCCTTCATCCTCTCTACCACCTGGAGCAGCATTTTGGCGGAGTGAACGGACAGCGGGGGGCGTGACTTGCCTTCATTCTTGTGACAGGTAAGTCACGCCCTCATGGAACATCAGCTGATAAAGACGGGCCACAAGACACCATCATGTGACACTCTGAAGAAGGCGAAAGACTTTCGTATTGTGACATCCTCAAGGCCTAAACACTCATCCGAGCAAATGTAAGGTAGATTTTGTTAACCTGCCCGGAGAAAAACATCAACGAAAATAATTTGTATTTGTTTTAACCAGTTGGTGGCGCTACCACTGCGATCAAAAATAAGTTGGCAGCCGTCTTCAGGGCCTGAATATCCTCAAATGTGAAAAATTTCGAGAAGATGGATCATCTGAATCATTTTGCAGGAACTTTTGTTGCCACGGAGAATAATCAGACTCTGCGGCACCGTAATAGCCACGCCCTTCGAAGGAAAGTCACAAAAATAGGGATAGAGTAAGATCAATGTCTTGAGTCTTTTCTAGCCAATTTTCAATCAGATTCGTTAAAAGGGCACCGTGCAGTACGTCAAAATGTAAAAAATGATATTGATTGGCGCAAGGTGTATAACTGAATATAAACATATAGATGTCTTCAGGTACAGACTTTTTATGTACATGTGAAGTTTTGGATTTTTAGCAGCATGTGCAGGAGAGTTATTAAGCATTTTGTCCATTGCGGCGAAGGAAATCTTAAGTGAAAACTTTGAAGCCCCGCCCCCGTCATATAGTATTTCGGAAACAAAAAATTTTAGCCCCAGTGTTTGTCCCAGGTCTTCAGATGCTACAGACAGAATTTTAAGGCAATCAGATGAAGCCTTTAGGATCAGGGTGCAAAAGAATGACCCCTGTAAACATGCAAAAAAGGGCAAAAGTCGGACTTTCAAAAATTCATAACTCACTTCCTGTTCATATTAGACGTTAAAATATCAAATTTTTCGCCATGCCCGATGAGACTGCCAAGTTTGGTGAGTTTTTGTGCATGTTTCGGGGTCAAAAATGCGATCGAACAATCCGAAAAATAATAATAATAATAATTTCTACAAAAACAATAGGGACTTCGCAGCGGTCGCTGCTCAGGCCCTAATAATAATAATAATAATAATAATAAAAGTAATAATATTTTCTACAAAAACAATAGGGACCTCGCCGCGGTCGCTGCTCGGGCCCCAATAATAATTTCTACACAAAGTCCATTGTGGTGACCCGCCCCCTTTTAAGTAAATTCAAAATGGCCGACTTCCTGTAAAACCTAGCTCATTGCTCCAAGAGACTTTTTTGTAGGTCTTGGTCTTATACATACAGTGAACCCTCGCTACTTCGCGGTTCACCTTTCGCGGGTTCAGTGCTTCGCGGGTCTAAAAAATATTCGGGGGCATTGTAGTTTCGCCGAGCGGCACGACGGGGCGCTGGAGCGGTTAGACGGCCGGCGTGCGCCGAAGAAGAGCGTGGGCGAAGAGGAGAGTGGACGAAGAAGAGCACGTTCCCCCGGACACGATCGGTGGCGACGTTTCGCGCGGTTCGGACCGTACCAGAGCTCCGGCCAGCGTGCGTGGCAGTTAAGCCGTAGAGGAGCACCTTCCCCGGGCACGGGCGGTGCCAAGCGGCCCCTAAGTTTAACCGAATGGAAGCTCCGGAGGAGGAGGGCATGCTCGCGTCACAGTAAGCCGAAGAGGAGCACCTTCCCCGGGCACGGGCGGTTCCAAGCGGCCCCTAAGTTTAACCGAATGGAAGCTCCGGAGGAGGAGGGCATGCTCGCGTCACAGTAAGCCGAAGAGGAGCACCTTCCCCGGGCACGGGCGGTTCCAAGCGGCCCCTAAGTTTAACCGAATGGAAGCTCCGGAGGAGGAGGGCATGCTCGCGTCACAGTAAGCCGAAGAGGAGCACCTTCCCCGGGCACGGGCGGTGCCAAGCGGCCCCTAAGTTTAACCGAATGGAAGCTCCGGGGGAGGAGGACGGGCGTGTGTCACAGTTAAGCCAAATTGGAGCACCTCTTCTGCCCGGGCACGAGCGGAGCGCGAGGCTGTCAGTTATGAATGAATAAATGAATAAATAAATAAAGAATGCCACCTTTCATTTCACAGGGCACACCGGACGGCGTACCAGCAGGTAAAAGTCGGAGTAATTAAATAAATACAAAAAGAATGGCTGGGGAATAAAAAAATAATACGTTTTAATAATAATTTGTTTTTTTTGTTATAACATGAATTTCACTCTCTCTCTCCCCGTATATATATATATATATATATATATATATATATATATATATATATATATATATTTATATATTTATTATATATATTGTATATTTTTTTTAAGCATTTTTGAAGGTGCGCCGCTACTTCGCGGATTTTCAGTTTTCGCGGGTGGTCTCGGTCCCCATTAACCGCGATAACCGAGGGTTCACTGTACTCCATAAAATTTACAAAAAGCGAGGTGAAACACTCAACCAGAGCTGCTTTTTTTTAACATTTCTCGAGGGCCATGGCGAGCCATTTCAAAAAAGCTGCACAACTAACGTATAAAATATTGATAAATTTGCTCGGCCTCATGTGTGTGTAAAGTTTCACGAGTTGTCGTTCATATTTAGAACCTCATAATCAGCGTTGTTTTATTGCCGAACAGTGCAATGCCACTCCCACAACTTTTCACGAAAAAGGACTAATTTCGTATTGTGACATCCTCATGGCCGAAACAGTCATCCGAGCATATATGAGGGCGACCTTGTTGAGTTGCACGGAGAAAAACATCCAAGAAAATAACTTGTATTAGCTTTTACCAGTTGGTGGCGCTACTACTACGATGTAAAATAAGTTGGTAGATGTCTTCAGGGCTGAAGTATCCTCAAATGTGTACAACTTCGAGAAGATAGGATCATCTGAGTCATGTTGCCGGAGCTTTTGTTGCCACAGAGTACAATCGGACTTTTCAGCACCTTAATAGCCACGCCTTTTGCAAAAACGTCACAAAATTCGGCAGAGAGTAAGATCATTGTCTTGAGTCTTTTCTGACTAATTTTCAGTCGGATTCGTCAAAAGGGCACCGTGCAGTACGTGAAAATTAAAATTAAAAAAAATTTTTGATTCCACTTGGCGGCACTGTGTGTATAACAAAATAATAACATTAAGATGTCTTCAGGTCGGGACGTTTTATTTACAGGTGAAGGTTTGGATTTTTAGGAGCATGTGCAGGGGAGTTATTAAGCATTCATTTATTTGTATTAGGTTCATTTTGTCTTCTTATTATTGATATTTGACTGATTCATTAAAAGCAGACAATTATGTTTTAGGTTAATTTTTTACCTGACATGTTTCGGCGAGTCTTTCGCCTTCTTCAGAGTGTCGCATGATGGTGTCTTGAGACCCGTCTTTATCAGCTGATGTTCCATGAGGGTGTGACTTACCTGTCAAAAAAATGAAAAAATCAGAGCAGTAAAAGAACAAACACAACATGAACATTACAAATCAGCAATCACTGACCACTGCAAAAGGGAAAACCACATCATGGACCGGGAGAAGGGCAGGGTCATCCGCACAGAAGAGAACAAACAACAGCGCTGGATCAGAGAGGCCATTGAGATCTGCAAGCGAGGCATAAAAACCATGAACAGAGACAAGGGAGCCTTCATCCTCTCTACCACCTGGACCAGCATCTTGGCGGAGTGAACGGACAGCGGGGGGCGTGACTTGCCTTCATTCTTGTGACAGGTAAGTCACGCCCTCATGGAACATCAGCTGATAAAGACGGGTCACAAGACAGCATCATGTGACACTCTGAAGAAGGCGAAAGACTTTTGTATTGTGACATGCTCAAGGCCTAAACACTCATCCGAGCAAATATAAGGTAGATTTTGTTCACCTGCCCGGAGAAAAACATCAACGAAAATAATTTGTATTTGTTTTAACCAGTTGGTGGCGCTACCACTGCGATCAAAAATAAGTTGGCAGCCGTCTTCAGGGCCTGAATATCCTCAAATGTGAAAGATTTCCAGAAGATGGATCATCTGAATCATTTTGCAGGAACTTTTGTTGCCACGGAGAATAATCAGACTCTGCGGCACCGTAATAGCCACGCCCTTTGAAGGAAAGTCATAAAAATAGGGATAGAGTAAGATCAATGTCTTGAGTCTTTTCTAGCCAATTTTCAATCGGATTCGTTAAAAGGGCACCATGCAGTACGTCAAAATGTAAAAAATGATATTGATTGGCGCAAGGTGTATAACTGAATATAAACATATAGATGTCTTCAGGTACAGACTCTTTATGTACATGTGAAGTTTTGGATTTTTAGCAGCATGTGCAGGAGAGTTATTAAGCATTTTGTCCATTGCGGCGAAGGAAATCTTAAGTGAAAACTTTGAAGCCCCGCCCCCGTCATGTAGTATTTCGGAAACAAAAAATTTTAGCCCCAGTGTTTGTCCCAGGTCTTCAGATGCTACAGACAGAATTTTAAGGCAATCAGATGAAGCCTTTAGGATCAGGGTGCAAAAGAATGACCCCTGTAAACATGCAAAAAAGGGCAAAAGTCGGACTTTCAAAAATTCATAACTCACTTCCTGTTCATATTAGACGTTAAAATATCAAATTTTTCGCCATGCCCGATGAGACTGCCAAGTTTGGTGAGTTTTTGTGCATGTTTCGGGGGTCAAAAATGCGATCGAACAATCGGAAAAATAATAATAATAATAATTTCTACAAAAACAATAGGGACTTCGCAGCGGTCGCTGCTCAGGCCCTAATAATAATAATAATAATAATAATAAAAGTAATAATGTTTTCTACAAAAACAATAGGGACCTCGCCGCGGTCGCTGCTCGGGCCCCAATAATAATTTCTACACAAAGTCCATTGTGGTGACCCGCCCCCTTTTAAGTAAATTCAAAATGGCCGACTTCCTGTAAAACCTAGCTCATTGCTCCAAGAGACTTTTTTGTAGGTCTTGGTCTTATACATACAGTGAACCCTCGCTACTTCGCGGTTCACCTTTCGCGGGTTCAGTGCTTCGCGGGTCTAAAAAATATTCGGGGGCATTGTAGTTTCGCCGAGCGGCACGACGGGGCGCTGGAGCGGTTAGACGGCCGGCGTGCGCCGAAGAAGAGCGTGGGCGAAGAGGAGAGTGGACGAAGAAGAGCACGTTCCCCCGGACACGATCGGTGGCGACGTTTCGCGCGGTTCGGACCGTACCAGAGCTCCGGCCGGCGTGCGTGGCAGTGAAGCCGTAGAGGAGCACCTTCCCCGGGCACGGGCGGTTCCAAGCGGCCCCTAAGTTTAACCGAATGGAAGCTCCGGAGGAGGAGGGCATGCTCGCGTCACAGTAAGCCGAAGAGGAGCACCTTCCCCGGGCACGGGCGGTGCCAAGCGGCCCCTAAGTTTAACCGAATGGAAGCTCCGGGGGAGGAGGGCGGGCGTGTGTCACAGTTAAGCCAAATTGGAGCACCTCTTCTGCCCGGGCACGAGCGGAGCGCGAGGCTGTCAGTTATGAATGAATAAATGAATAAATAAATAAAGAAAGCCACCTTTCATTTCACAGGGCACACCGGACGGCGTACCAGCAGGTAAAAGTCGGAGTAATTAAATAAATACTAAAAGAATGGCTGGGGAATAAAAAAATAATACGTTTTAATAATAATTTGTTTTTTTTGTTATAACATGAATTTCACTCTCTCTCTCCCCGTATATATATATATATATATATATATATATATATATATTTATTATATATATTGTATATTTTTTTTAAGCATTTTTGAAGGTGCGCCGCTACTTCGCGGATTTTCAGTTTTCGCGGGTGGTCTCGGTCCCCATTAACCGCGATAACCGAGGGTTCACTGTACTCCATAAAATTTACAAAAAGCGAGGTGAAACACTCAACCAGAGCTGCTTTTTTTAACATTTCTCGAGGGCCATGGCGAGCCATTTCAAAAAAGCTGCACAACTAACGTATAAAATATTGATAAATTTGCTCGGCCTGATGTGTGTGTAAAGTTTTACGAGTTGTCGTTCATATTTAGAACCTCATAATCAGCTTTGTTTTATTGCCGAACAGTGCAATGCCACTCCCACAACTTTTCACGAAAAAGGACGAATTTCGTATTGTGACATCCTCATGGCCGAAACAGTCATCCGAGCATATATGAGGGCGACCTTGTTGAGTTGCACGGAGAAAAACATCCAAGAAAATAACTTGTATTAGCTTTTACCAGTTGGTGGCGCTACTACTACGATGTAAAATAAGTTGGTAGATGTCTTCAGGGCTGAAGTATCCTCAAATGTGTACAACTTCGAGAAGATAAGATCATCTGAGTCATGTTGCCGGAGCTTTTGTTGCCACAGAGTACAATCGGACTTTTCAGCACCTTAATAGCCACGCCTTTTGCCAAAACGCCACAAAATTCGGCAGAGAGTAAGATCATTGTCTTGAGTCTTTTCTGACTAATTTTCAGTCGGATTCGTCAAAAGGGCACCGTGCAGTACGTGAAAATTAAAATAAAAACAAATTTTTGATTCCACTTGGCGGCACTGTGTGTATAACAAAATAATAACATTACGATGTCTTCAGGTCGGGACGTTTTATTTACAGGTGAAGAGGTTTGGATTTTTAGGAGCATGTGCAGGGGAGTTATTAAGCATTCATTTATTTGTATTAGGTTCATTTTGTCTTCTTATTATTGATATTTGACTGATTCATTAAAAGCAGACAATTATGTTTTAGGTTAATTTTTTACCTGACATGTTTCGGCGAGTCTTTCGCCTTCTTCAGAGTGTCGCATGATGGTGTCTTGAGCTGATGTTCCATGAGGGTGTGACTTACCTGTCAAAAAAATGAAAAAAATCAGAGCAGTAAAAGAACAAGCACAACATGAACATTACAAATCAGCAATCACTGACCACTGCAAAAGGGAAAACCACATCATGGACCGGGAGAAGGGCAGGGTCATCCGCACAGAAGAGAACAAACAACAGCGCTGGATCAGAGAGGCCATTGAGATCTGCAAGCGAGGCATAAAAACCATGAACAGAGACAAGGGAGCCTTCATCCTCTCTACCACCTGGACCAGCATCTTGGCGGAGTGAACGGACAGCGGGGGGCGTGACTTGCCTTCATTCTTGTGACAGGTAAGTCACGCCCTCATGGAACATCAGCTGATAAAGACGGGTCACAAGACAGCATCATGTGACACTCTGAAGAAGGCGAAAGACTTTCGTATTGTGACATGCTCAAGGCCTAAACACTCATCCGAGCAAATATAAGGTAGATTTTGTTCACCTGCCCGGAGAAAAACATCAACGAAAATAATTTGTATTTGTTTTAACCAGTTGGTGGCGCTACCACTGCGATCAAAAATAAGTTGGCAGCCGTCTTCAGGGCCTGAATATCCTCAAATGTGAAAAATTTCGAGAAGATGGATCATCTGAATCATTTTGCAGGAACTTTTGTTGCCACGGAGAATAATCAGACTCTGCGGCACCGTAATAGCCACGCCCTTCGAAGGAAAGTCACAAAAATAGGGATAGAGTAAGATCAATGTCTTGAGTCTTTTCTAGCCAATTTTCAATCAGATTCGTTAAAAGGGCACCGTGCAGTACGTCAAAATGTAAAAAATGATATTGATTGGCGCAAGGTGTATAACTGAATATAAACATATAGATGTCTTCAGGTACAGACTTTTTATGTACATGTGAAGTTTTGGATTTTTAGCAGCATGTGCAGGAGAGTTATTAAGCATTTTGTCCATTGCGGCGAAGGAAATCTTAAGTGAAAACTTTGAAGCCCCGCCCCCGTCATATAGTATTTCGGAAACAAAAAATTTTAGCCCCAGTGTTTGTCCCAGGTCTTCAGATGCTACAGACAGAATTTTAAGGCAATCAGATGAAGCCTTTAGGATCAGGGTGCAAAAGAATGACCCCTGTAAACATGCAAAAAAGGGCAAAAGTCGGACTTTCAAAAATTCATAACTCACTTCCTGTTCATATTAGACGTTAAAATATCAAATTTTTCGCCATGCCCGATGAGACTGCCAAGTTTGGTGAGTTTTTTTGCATGTTTCGGGGGTCAAAAATGCGATCGAACAATCGGAAAAATAATAATAATAATAATTTCTACAAAAACAATAGGGACTTTGCAGCGGTCGCTGCTCAGGCCCTAATAATAATAATAATAATATTAATAATAATAAAAGTAATAATATTTTCTACAAAAACAATAGGGACCTCGCAGCCGTCGCAGCTCGGGCCCTAATAACAATTTCTAGAAAAACAATAGGGACCTCGCAGCGGTCACTGCTCGGGCCCTAATAATAATAATAATAAAAATAATAATAATTTCCACAAAAACAATGGGGACCTCGTAGCGGTCGCTGCTCAGGCCCTAATAATAATTTCTACAAAAACAATAGGGACCTCGCCGCCGTCGCTGCTCGGGCCCCAATAATAATTTCTACACAAAGTCCATTGTGGTGACCCGCCCCCTTTTAAGTAAATTCAAAATGGCCGACTTCCTGTAAAACCTAGCTCATTGCTCCAAGAGACTTTTTTGTAGGTCTTGGTCTTATACATACAGTGAACCCTCGCTACTTCGCGGTTCACCTTTCGCGGGTTCAGTGCTTCGCGGGTCTAAAAAATATTCGGGGGCATTGTAGTTTCGCCGAGCGGCACGACGGGGCGCTGGAGCGGTTAGACGGCCGGCGTGCGCCGAAGAAGAGCGTGGGCGAAGAGGAGAGTGGACGAAGAAGAGCACGTTCTCCCGGACACGATCGGTGGCGACGTTTCGCGCGGTTCGGACCGTACCAGAGCTCCGGCCGGCGTGCGTGGCAGTTAAGCCGTAGAGGAGCACCTTCCCCGGGCACGGGCGGTGCCAAGCGGCCCCTAAGTTTAACCGAATGGAAGCTCCGGAGGAGGAGGGCATGCTCGCGTCACAGTAAGCCGAAGAGGAGCACCTTCCCCGGGCACGGGCGGTTCCAAGCGGCCCCTAAGTTTAACCGAATGGAAGCTCCGGAGGAGGAGGGCATGCTCGCGTCACAGTAAGCCGAAGAGGAGCACCTTCCCCGGGCACGGGCGGTTCCAAGCGGCCCCTAAGTTTAACTGAATGGAAGCTCCGGAGGAGGAGGGCATGCTCGCGTCACAGTAAGCCGAAGAGGAGCACCTTCCCCGGGCACGGGCGGTGCCAAGCGGCCCCTAAGTTTAACCGAATGGAAGTTCCGGGGGAGGAGGGCGGGCGTGTGTCACAGTTAAGCCGAATTGGAGCACCTCTTCCGCCCGGGCACGAGCGGAGCGCGAGGCTGTCAGTTATGAATGAATAAATAAATAAAGAATGCCACCTTTCATTTCACAGGGCACACCGGACGGCGTACCAGCAGGTAAAAGTCGGAGTAATTAAATAAATACAAAAAGAATGGCTGGGGAATAAAAAAATAATACGTTTTAATAATAATTTGGTTTTTTTGTTATAAAATGAATTTCACTCTCTCTCTCCCCGTATATATATATATATATATATATATATATATATATATATATATTTATTATATATATTGTATATTTTTTTTAAGCATTTTTGAAGGTGCGCCGCTACTTCGCGGATTTTCAGTTTTCGCGGGTGGTCTCGGTCCCCATTAACCGCGATAACCGAGGGTTCACTGTACTCCATAAAATTTACAAAAAGCGAGGTGAAACACTCAATCAGGGCTGCTTTTTTGAACATTTCTCGAGGGCCATGGCGAGCCATTTCAAAAAAGCTGCACAACTAACGTATAAAATATTGATAAATTTGCTCGGCCTGATGTGTGTGTAAAGTTTCACGAGTTGTCGTTCATATTTAGAACCTCATAATCAGCGTTGTTTTATTGCCGAACAGTGCAATGCCACTCCCACAACTTTTCACGAAAAAGGACTAATTTCGTATTGTGACATCCTCATGGCCGAAACAGTCATCCGAGCATATATGAGGGCGACCTTGTTGAGTTGCACGGAGAAAAACATCCAAGAAAATAACTTGTATTAGCTTTTACCAGTTGGTGGCGCTACTACTACGATGAAAAATAAGTCGGTAGATGTCTTCAGGGCTGAAGTATCCTCAAATGTGTACAACTTCGAGAAGATAGGATCATCTGAGTCATGTTGCCGGAGCTTTTGTTGCCACAGAGTACAATCGGACTTTTCAGCACCGTAATAGCCACGCCTTTTGCCAAAACGTCACAAAATTCGGCAGAGAGTAAGATCATTGTCTTGAGTCTTTTCTGACTAATTTTCAGTCGGATTCGTCAAAAGGGCACCGTGCAGTACGTGAAAATTAAAATAAAAACAAATTTTTTATTCCACTTGGCGGCGCTGTGTGTATAACAAAATAATAACATTAAGATGTCTTCAGGTCGGGACGTTTTATTTACAGGTGAAGGTTTGGATTTTTAGGAGCATGTGCAGGGGAGTTATTAAGCATTCATTTATTTGTATTAGGTTCATTTTGTCTTCTTATTATTGATATTTGACTGATTCATTAAAAGCAGACAATTATGTTTTAGGTTAATTTTTTACCTGACATGTTTCGGCGAGACTTTTGCCTTCTTCAGAGTGTCGCATGATGGTGTCTTGAGACCCCTCTTTATCAGCTGATGTTCCATGAGGGTGTGACTTACCTGTCAAAAAAATGAAAAAATCAGAGCAGTAAAAGAACAAGCACAACATGAACATTACAAATCAGCAATCACTGACCACTGCAAAAGGGAAAACCACATCATGGACCGGGAGAAGGGCAGGGTCATCCGCACCGAAGAGAACAAACAACAGCGCTGGATCAGAGAGGCCATTGAGATCTGCAAGCGAGGCATAAAAACCATGAACAGAGACAAGGGAGCCTTCATCCTCTCTACCACCTGGAGCAGCATTTTGGCGGAGTGAACGGACAGCGGGGGGCGTGACTTGCCTTCATTCTTGTGACAGGTAAGTCACGCCCTCATGGAACATCAGCTGATAAAGACGGGCCACAAGACACCATCATGTGACACTCTGAAGAAGGCGAAAGACTTTCGTATTGTGACATCCTCAAGGCCTAAACACTCATCCGAGCAAATGTAAGGTAGATTTTGTTAACCTGCCCGGAGAAAAAAATCAACGAAAATAATTTGTATTTGTTTTAACCAGTTGGTGGCGCTACCACTGCGATCAAAAATAAGTTGGCAGCCGTCTTCAGGGCCTGAATATCCTCAAATGTGAAAAATTTCGAGAAGATGGATCATCTGAATCATTTTGCAGGAACTTTTGTTGCCACGGAGAATAATCAGAATCTGCGGCACCGTAATAGCCACGCCCTTCGAAGGAAAGTCACAAAAATAGGGATAGAGTAAGATCAATGTCTTGAGTCTTTTCTAGCCAATTTTCAATCAGATTCGTTAAAAGGGCACCGTGCAGTACGTCAAAATGTAAAAAATGATATTGATTGGCGCAAGGTGTATAACTGAATATAAACATATAGATGTCTTCAGGTACAGACTCTTTATGTACATGTGAAGTTTTGGATTTTTAGCAGCATGTGCAGGAGAGTTATTAAGCATTTTGTCCATTGCGGCGAAGGAAATCTTAAGTGAAAACTTTGATGCCCCGCCCCCGTCATATAGTATTTCGGAAACAAAAAATTTTAGCCCCAGTGTTTGTCCCAGGTCTTCAGATGCTACAGACAGAATTTTAAGGCAATCAGATGAAGCCTTTAGGATCAGGGTGCAAAAGAATGACCCCTGTAAACATGCAAAAAAGGGCAAAAGTCGGACTTTCAAAAATTCATAACTCACTTCTTGTTCATATTAGACGTTAAAATATCAAATTTTTCGCCATGCCCGATGAGACTGCCAAGTTTGGTGAGTTTTTGTGCATGTTTCGGGGGTCAAAAATGCGATCGAACAATCCGAAAAATAATAATAATAATAATTTCTACAAAAACAATAGGGACTTCGCAGCGGTCGCTGCTCAGGCCCTAATAATAATAATAATAATAATAATAAAAGTAATAATATTTTCTACAAAAACAATAGGGACCTCGCCGCGGTCGCTGCTCGGGCCCCAATAATAATTTCTACACAAAGTCCATTGTGGTGACCCGCCCCCTTTTAAGTAAATTCAAAATGGCCGACTTCCTGTAAAACCTAGCTCATTGCTCCAAGAGACTTTTTTGTAGGTCTTGGTCTTATACATACAGTGAACCCTCGCTACTTCGCGGTTCACCTTTCGCGGGTTCAGTGCTTCGCGGGTCTAAAAAATATTCGGGGGCATTGTAGTTTCGCCGAGCGGCACGACGGGGCGCTGGAGCGGTTAGACGGCCGGCGTGCGCCGAAGAAGAGCGTGGGCGAAGAGGAGAGTGGACGAAGAAGAGCACGTTCCCCCGGACACGATCGGTGGCGACGTTTCGCGCGGTTCGGACCGTACCAGAGCTCCGGCCAGCGTGCGTGGCAGTTAAGCCGTAGAGGAGCACCTTCCCCGGGCACGGGCGGTGCCAAGCGGCCCCTAAGTTTAACCGAATGGAAGCTCCGGAGGAGGAGGGCATGCTCGCGTCACAGTAAGCCGAAGAGGAGCACCTTCCCCGGGCACGGGCGGTTCCAAGCGGCCCCTAAGTTTAACCGAATGGAAGCTCCGGAGGAGGAGGGCATGCTCGCGTCACAGTAAGCCGAAGAGGAGCACCTTCCCCGGGCACGGGCGGTTCCAAGCGGCCCCTAAGTTTAACCGAATGGAAGCTCCGGAGGAGGAGGGCATGCTCGCGTCACAGTAAGCCGAAGAGGAGCACCTTCCCCGGGCACGGGCGGTGCCAAGCGGCCCCTAAGTTTAACCGAATGGAAGCTCCGGGGGAGGAGGACGGGCGTGTGTCACAGTTAAGCCAAATTGGAGCACCTCTTCTGCCCGGGCACGAGCGGAGCGCGAGGCTGTCAGTTATGAATGAATAAATGAATAAATAAATAAAGAATGCCACCTTTCATTTCACAGGGCACACCGGACGGCGTACCAGCAGGTAAAAGTCGGAGTAATTAAATAAATACAAAAAGAATGGCTGGGGAATAAAAAAATAATACGTTTTAATAATAATTTGGTTTTTTTGTTATAACATGAATTTCACTCTCTCTCTCCCCGTATATATATATATATATATATATATATATATATATATATATATATATATATTTATATATTTATTATATATATTGTATATTTTTTTTAAGCATTTTTGAAGGTGCGCCGCTACTTCGCGGATTTTCAGTTTTCGCGGGTGGTCTCGGTCCCCATTAACCGCGATAACCGAGGGTTCACTGTACTCCATAAAATTTACAAAAAGCGAGGTGAAACACTCAACCAGAGCTGCTTTTTTTTAACATTTCTCGAGGGCCATGGCGAGCCATTTCAAAAAAGCTGCACAACTAACGTATAAAATATTGATAAATTTGCTCGGCCTCATGTGTGTGTAAAGTTTCACGAGTTGTCGTTCATATTTAGAACCTCATAATCAGCGTTGTTTTATTGCCGAACAGTGCAATGCCACTCCCACAACTTTTCACGAAAAAGGACTAATTTCGTATTGTGACATCCTCATGGCCGAAACAGTCATCCGAGCATATATGAGGGCGACCTTGTTGAGTTGCACGGAGAAAAACATCCAAGAAAATAACTTGTATTAGCTTTTACCAGTTGGTGGCGCTACTACTACGATGTAAAATAAGTTGGTAGATGTCTTCAGGGCTGAAGTATCCTCAAATGTGTACAACTTCGAGAAGATAGGATCATCTGAGTCATGTTGCCGGAGCTTTTGTTGCCACAGAGTACAATCGGACTTTTCAGCACCTTAATAGCCACGCCTTTTGCAAAAACGTCACAAAATTCGGCAGAGAGTAAGATCATTGTCTTGAGTCTTTTCTGACTAATTTTCAGTCGGATTCGTCAAAAGGGCACCGTGCAGTACGTGAAAATTAAAATTAAAAAAAAATTTTGATTCCACTTGGCGGCACTGTGTGTATAACAAAATAATAACATTAAGATGTCTTCAGGTCGGGACGTTTTATTTACAGGTGAAGGTTTGGATTTTTAGGAGCATGTGCAGGGGAGTTATTAAGCATTCATTTATTTGTATTAGGTTCATTTTGTCTTCTTATTATTGATATTTGACTGATTCATTAAAAGCAGACAATTATGTTTTAGGTTAATTTTTTACCTGACATGTTTCGGCGAGTCTTTCGCCTTCTTCAGAGTGTCGCATGATGGTGTCTTGAGACCCGTCTTTATCAGCTGATGTTCCATGAGGGTGTGACTTACCTGTCAAAAAAATGAAAAAATCAGAGCAGTAAAAGAACAAACACAACATGAACATTACAAATCAGCAATCACTGACCACTGCAAAAGGGAAAACCACATCATGGACCGGGAGAAGGGCAGGGTCATCCGCACAGAAGAGAACAAACAACAGCGCTGGATCAGAGAGGCCATTGAGATCTGCAAGCGAGGCATAAAAACCATGAACAGAGACAAGGGAGCCTTCATCCTCTCTACCACCTGGACCAGCATCTTGGCGGAGTGAACGGACAGCGGGGGGCGTGACTTGCCTTCATTCTTGTGACAGGTAAGTCACGCCCTCATGGAACATCAGCTGATAAAGACGGGTCACAAGACAGCATCATGTGACACTCTGAAGAAGGCGAAAGACTTTTGTATTGTGACATGCTCAAGGCCTAAACACTCATCCGAGCAAATATAAGGTAGATTTTGTTCACCTGCCCGGAGAAAAACATCAACGAAAATAATTTGTATTTGTTTTAACCAGTTGGTGGCGCTACCACTGCGATCAAAAATAAGTTGGCAGCCGTCTTCAGGGCCTGAATATCCTCAAATGTGAAAGATTTCCAGAAGATGGATCATCTGAATCATTTTGCAGGAACTTTTGTTGCCACGGAGAATAATCAGACTCTGCGGCACCGTAATAGCCACGCCCTTTGAAGGAAAGTCATAAAAATAGGGATAGAGTAAGATCAATGTCTTGAGTCTTTTCTAGCCAATTTTCAATCGGATTCGTTAAAAGGGCACCATGCAGTACGTCAAAATGTAAAAAATGATATTGATTGGCGCAAGGTGTATAACTGAATATAAACATATAGATGTCTTCAGGTACAGACTCTTTATGTACATGTGAAGTTTTGGATTTTTAGCAGCATGTGCAGGAGAGTTATTAAGCATTTTGTCCATTGCGGCGAAGGAAATCTTAAGTGAAAACTTTGAAGCCCCGCCCCCGTCATGTAGTATTTCGGAAACAAAAAATTTTAGCCCCAGTGTTTGTCCCAGGTCTTCAGATGCTACAGACAGAATTTTAAGGCAATCAGATGAAGCCTTTAGGATCAGGGTGCAAAAGAATGACCCCTGTAAACATGCAAAAAAGGGCAAAAGTCGGACTTTCAAAAATTCATAACTCACTTCCTGTTCATATTAGACGTTAAAATATCAAATTTTTCGCCATGCCCGATGAGACTGCCAAGTTTGGTGAGTTTTTGTGCATGTTTCGGGGGTCAAAAATGCGATCGAACAATCGGAAAAATAATAATAATAATAATTTCTACAAAAACAATAGGGACTTCGCAGCGGTCGCTGCTCAGGCCCTAATAATAATAATAATAATAATAATAAAAGTAATAATGTTTTCTACAAAAACAATAGGGACCTCGCCGCGGTCGCTGCTCGGGCCCCAATAATAATTTCTACACAAAGTCCATTGTGGTGACCCGCCCCCTTTTAAGTAAATTCAAAATGGCCGACTTCCTGTAAAACCTAGCTCATTGCTCCAAGAGACTTTTTTGTAGGTCTTGGTCTTATACATACAGTGAACCCTCGCTACTTCGCGGTTCACCTTTCGCGGGTTCAGTGCTTCGCGGGTCTAAAAAATATTCGGGGGCATTGTAGTTTCGCCGAGCGGCACGACGGGGCGCTGGAGCGGTTAGACGGCCGGCGTGCGCCGAAGAAGAGCGTGGGCGAAGAGGAGAGTGGACGAAGAAGAGCACGTTCCCCCGGACACGATCGGTGGCGACGTTTCGCGCGGTTCGGACCGTACCAGAGCTCCGGCCGGCGTGCGTGGCAGTGAAGCCGTAGAGGAGCACCTTCCCCGGGCACGGGCGGTTCCAAGCGGCCCCTAAGTTTAACCGAATGGAAGCTCCGGAGGAGGAGGGCATGCTCGCGTCACAGTAAGCCGAAGAGGAGCACCTTCCCCGGGCACGGGCGGTGCCAAGCGGCCCCTAAGTTTAACCGAATGGAAGCTCCGGGGGAGGAGGGCGGGCGTGTGTCACAGTTAAGCCAAATTGGAGCACCTCTTCTGCCCGGGCACGAGCGGAGCGCGAGGCTGTCAGTTATGAATGAATAAATGAATAAATAAATAAAGAAAGCCACCTTTCATTTCACAGGGCACACCGGACGGCGTACCAGCAGGTAAAAGTCGGAGTAATTAAATAAATACTAAAAGAATGGCTGGGGAATAAAAAAATAATACGTTTTAATAATAATTTGTTTTTTTTGTTATAACATGAATTTCACTCTCTCTCTCCCCGTATATATATATATATATATATATATATATATATATATATATTTATTATATATATTGTATATTTTTTTTAAGCATTTTTGAAGGTGCGCCGCTACTTCGCGGATTTTCAGTTTTCGCGGGTGGTCTCGGTCCCCATTAACCGCGATAACCGAGGGTTCACTGTACTCCATAAAATTTACAAAAAGCGAGGTGAAACACTCAACCAGAGCTGCTTTTTTTAACATTTCTCGAGGGCCATGGCGAGCCATTTCAAAAAAGCTGCACAACTAACTTATAAAATATTGATGAATTTGCTCGGCCTGATGTGTGTGTAAAGTTTTACGAGTTGTCGTTCATATTTAGAACCTCATAATCAGCTTTGTTTTATTGCCGAACAGTGCAATGCCACTCCCACAACTTTTCACGAAAAAGGACGAATTTCGTATTGTGACATCCTCATGGCCGAAACAGTCATCCGAGCATATATGAGGGCGACCTTGTTGAGTTGCACGGAGAAAAACATCCAAGAAAATAACTTGTATTAGCTTTTACCAGTTGGTGGCGCTACTACTACGATGTAAAATAAGTTGGTAGATGTCTTCAGGGCTGAAGTATCCTCAAATGTGTACAACTTCGAGAAGATAAGATCATCTGAGTCATGTTGCCGGAGCTTTTGTTGCCACAGAGTACAATCGGACTTTTCAGCACCTTAATAGCCACGCCTTTTGCCAAAACGCCACAAAATTCGGCAGAGAGTAAGATCATTGTCTTGAGTCTTTTCTGACTAATTTTCAGTCGGATTCGTCAAAAGGGCACCGTGCAGTACGTGAAAATTAAAATAAAAACAAATTTTTGATTCCACTTGGCGGCACTGTGTGTATAACAAAATAATAACATTACGATGTCTTCAGGTCGGGACGTTTTATTTACAGGTGAAGGTTTGGATTTTTAGGAGCATGTGCAGGGGAGTTATTAAGCATTCATTTATTTGTATTAGGTTCATTTTGTCTTCTTATTATTGATATTTGACTGATTCATTAAAAGCAGACAATTATGTTTTAGGTTAATTTTTTACCTGACATGTTTCGGCGAGTCTTTCGCCTTCTTCAGAGTGTCGCATGATGGTGTCTTGAGACCCGTCTTTATCAGCTGATGTTCCATGAGGGTGTGACTTACCTGTCAAAAAAATGAAAAATCAGAGCAGTAAAAGAACAAGCACAACATGAACATTACAAATCAGCAATCACTGACCACTGCAAAAGGGAAAACCACATCATGGACCGGGAGAAGGGCAGGGTCATCCGCACCGAAGAGAACAAACAACAGCGCTGGATCAGAGAGGCCATTGAGATCTGCAAGCGAGGCATAAAAACCATGAACAGAGACAAGGGAGCCTTCATCCTCTCAACCACCTGGAGCAGCATTTTGGCGGAGTGAACGGACAGCGGGGGGCGTGACTTGCCTTCATTCTTGTGACAGGTAAGTCACGCCCTCATGGAACATCAGCTGATAAAGACGGGCCACAAGACACCATCATGTGACACTCTGAAGAAGGCGAAAGACTTTCGTATTGTGACATCCTCAAGGCCTAAACACTCATCCGAGCAAATGTAAGGTAGATTTTGTTAACCTGCCCGGAGAAAAAAATCAACGAAAATAATTTGTATTTGTTTTAACCAGTTGGTGGCGCTACCACTGCGATCAAAAATAAGTTGGCAGCCGTCTTCAGGGCCTGAATATCCTCAAATGTGAAAAATTTCGAGAAGATGGATCATCTGAATCATTTTGCAGGAACTTTTGTTGCCACGGAGAATAATCAGACTCTGCGGCACCGTAATAGCCACGCCCTTCGAAGGAAAGTCACAAAAATAGGGATAGAGTAAGATCAATGTCTTGAGTCTTTTCTAGCCAATTTTCAATCAGATTCGTTAAAAGGGCACCGTGCAGTACGTCAAAATGTAAAAAATGATATTGATTGGCGCAAGGTGTATAACTGAATATAAACATATAGATGTCTTCAGGTACAGACTCTTTATGTACATGTGAAGTTTTGGATTTTTAGCAGCATGTGCAGGAGAGTTATTAAGCATTTTGTCCATTGCGGCGAAGGAAATCTTAAGTGAAAACTTTGATGCCCCGCCCCCGTCATATAGTATTTCGGAAACAAAAAATTTTAGCCCCAGTGTTTGTGCCAGGTCTTCAGATGCTACAGACAGAATTTTAAGGCAATCAGATGAAGCCTTTAGGAACAGGGTGCAAAAGAATGACCCCTGTAAACATGCAAAAAAGGGCAAAAGTCGGACTTTCAAAAATTCATAACTCACTTCCTGTTCATATTAGACGTTAAAATATCAAATTTTTCGCCATGCCCGATGAGACTGCCAAGTTTGGTGAGTTTTTGTGCATGTTTCGGGGGTCAAAAATGCGATCGAACAATCGGAAAAATAATAATAATAATAATTTCTACAAAAACAATAGGGACTTCGCAGCGGTCGCTGCTCAGGCCCTAATAATAATAATAATAATAACAATAAAAGTAATAATGTTTTCTACAAAAACAATAGGGACCTCGCCGCGGTCGCTGCTCGGGCCCCAATAATAATTTCTACACAAAGTCCATTGTGGTGACCCGCCCCCTTTTAAGTAAATTCAAAATGGCCGACTTCCTGTAAAACCTAGCTCATTGCTCCAAGAGACTTTTTTGTAGGTCTTGGTCTTATACATACAGTGAACCCTCGCTACTTCGCGGTTCACCTTTCGCGGGTTCAGTGCTTCGCGGGTCTAAAAAATATTCGGGGGCATTGTAGTTTCGCCGAGCGGCACGACGGGGCGCTGGAGCGGTTAGACGGCCGGCGTGCGCCGAAGAAGAGCGTGGGCGAAGAGGAGAGTGGACGAAGAAGAGCACGTTCCCCCGGACACGATCGGTGGCGACGTTTCGCGCGGTTCGGACCGTACCAGAGCTCCGGCCGGCGTGCGTGGCAGTTAAGCCGTAGAGGAGCACCTTCCCCGGGCACGGGCGGTTCCAAGCGGCCCCTAAGTTTAACCGAATGGAAGCTCCGGAGGAGGAGGGCATGCTCGCGTCACAGTAAGCCGAAGAGGAGCACCTTCCCCGGGCACGGGCGGTGCCAAGCGGCCCCTAAGTTTAACCGAATGGAAGCTCCGGGGGAGGAGGGCGGGCGTGTGTCACAGTTAAGCCAAATTGGAGCACCTCTTCTGCCCGGGCACGAGCGGAGCGCGAGGCTGTCAGTTATGAATGAATAAATGAATAAATAAATAAAGAATGCCACCTTTCATTTCACAGGGCACACCGGACGGCGTACCAGCAGGTAAAAGTCGGAGTAATTAAATAAATACTAAAAGAATGGCTGGGGAAGAAAAAAATAATACGTTTTAATAATAATTTGGTTTTTTTGTTATAACATGAATTTCACTCTCTCTCTCCCCGTATATATATATATATATATATATATATATATATATATATATATATATATATATATATATATATATTTATTATATATATTGTTTATTTTTTTTAAGCATTTTTGAAGGTGCGCCGCTACTTCGCGGATTTTCAGTTTTCGCGGGTGGTCTCGGTCCCCGTTAACCGCGATAACCGAGGGTTCACTGTACTCCATAAAATTTACAAAAAGCGAGGTGAAACACTCAACCAGAGCTGCTTTTTTTAACATTTCTCGAGGGCCATGGCGAGCCATTTCAAAAAAGCTGCACAACTAACGTATAAAATATTGATAAATTTGCTCGGCCTGATGTGTGTGTAAAGTTTTACGAGTTGTCGTTCATATTTAGAACCTCATAATCAGCTTTGTTTTATTGCCGAACAGTGCAATGCCACTCCCACAACTTTTCACGAAAAAGGACGAATTTCGTATTGTGACATCCTCATGGCCGAAACAGTCATCCGAGCATATATGAGGGCGACCTTGTTGAGTTGCACGGAGAAAAACATCCAAGAAAATAACTTGTATTAGCTTTTACCAGTTGGTGGCACTACTACTACGATGTAAAATAAGTTGGTAGATGTCTTCAGGGCTGAAGTATCCTCAAATGTGTACAACTTCGAGAAGATAGGATCATCTGAGTCATGTTGCCGGAGCTTTTGTTGCCACAGAGTACAATCGGACTTTTCAGCACCTTAATAGCCACGCCTTTTGCCAAAACGTCACAAAATTCGGCAGAGAGTAAGATCATTGTCTTGAGTCTTTTCTGACTAATTTTCAGTCGGATTCGTCAAAAGGGCACCGTGCAGTACGTGAAAATTAAAATAAAAACAAATTTTTGATTCCACTTGGCGGCACTGTGTGTATAACAAAATAATAACATTACGATGTCTTCAGGTCGGGACGTTTTATTTACAGGTGAAGGTTTGGATTTTTAGGAGCATGTGCAGGGGAGTTATTTAGCATTCATTTATTTGTATTAGGTTCATTTTGTCTTCTTATTATTGATATTTGACTGATTCATTAAAAGCAGACAATTATGTTTTAGGTTAATTTTTTACCTGACATGTTTCGGCGAGTCTTTCGCCTTCTTCAGAGTGTCGCATGATGGTGTCTTGAGCTGATGTTCCATGAGGGTGTGACTTACCTGTCAAAAAAATGAAAAAAATCAGAGCAGTAAAAGAACAAGCACAACATGAACATTACAAATCAGCAATCACTGACCACTGCAAAAGGGAAAACCACATCATGGACCGGGAGAAGGGCAGGGTCATCCGCACAGAAGAGAACAAACAACAGCGCTGGATCAGAGAGGCCATTGAGATCTGCAAGCGAGGCATAAAAACCATGAACAGAGACAAGGGAGCCTTCATCCTCTCTACCACCTGGACCAGCATCTTGGCGGAGTGAACGGACAGCGGGGGGCGTGACTTGCCTTCATTCTTGTGACAGGTAAGTCACGCCCTCATGGAACATCAGCTGATAAAGACGGGTCACAAGACAGCATCATGTGACACTCTGAAGAAGGCGAAAGACTTTCGTATTGTGACATGCTCAAGGCCTAAACACTCATCCGAGCAAATATAAGGTAGATTTTGTTCACCTGCCCGGAGAAAAACATCAACGAAAATAATTTGTATTTGTTTTAACCAGTTGGTGGCGCTACCACTGCGATCAAAAATAAGTTGGCAGCCGTCTTCAGGGCCTGAATATCCTCAAATGTGAAAAATTTCGAGAAGATGGATCATCTGAATCATTTTGCAGGAACTTTTGTTGCCACGGAGAATAATCAGACTCTGCGGCACCGTAATAGCCACGCCCTTCGAAGGAAAGTCACAAAAACAGGGATAGAGTAAGATCAATGTCTTGAGTCTTTTCTAGCCAATTTTCAATCAGATTCGTTAAAAGGGCACCGTGCAGTACGTCAAAATGTAAAAAATGATATTGATTGGCGCAAGGTGTATAACTGAATATAAACATATAGATGTCTTCAGGTACAGACTTTTTATGTACATGTGAAGTTTTGGATTTTTAGCAGCATGTGCAGGAGAGTTATTAAGCATTTTGTCCATTGCGGCGAAGGAAATCTTAAGTGAAAACTTTGAAGCCCCGCCCCCGTCATATATTATTTCGGAAACAAAAAATTTTAGCCCCAGTGTTTGTCCCAGGTCTTCAGATGCTACAGACAGAATTTTAAGGCAATCAGATGAAGCCTTTAGGATCAGGGTGCAAAAGAATGACCCCTGTAAACATGCAAAAAAGGGCAAAAGTCGGACTTTCAAAAATTCATAACTCACTTCCTGTTCATATTAGACGTTAAAATATCAAATTTTTCGCCATGCCCGATGAGACTGCCAAGTTTGGTGAGTTTTTGTGCATGTTTCGGGGGTCAAAAATGCGATCGAACAATCGGAAAAATAATAATAATAATAATTTCTACAAAAACAATAGGGACTTCGCAGCGGTCGCTGCTCAGGCCCTAATAATAATAATAATAATATTAATAATAATAAAAGTAATAATATTTTCTACAAAAACAATAGGGACCTCGCAGCCGTCGCAGCTCGGGCCCTAATAACAATTTCTAGAAAAACAATAGGGACCTCGCAGCGGTCACTGCTCGGGCCCTAATAATAATAATAATAAAAATAATAATAATTTCCACAAAAACAATGGGGACCTCGTAGCGGTCGCTGCTCAGGCCCTAATAATAATTTCTACAAAAACAATAGGGACCTCGCCGCCGTCGCTGCTCGGGCCCCAATAATAATTTCTACACAAAGTCCATTGTGGTGACCCGCCCCCTTTTAAGTAAATTCAAAATGGCCGACTTCCTGTAAAACCTAGCTCATTGCTCCAAGAGACTTTTTTGTAGGTCTTGGTCTTATACATACAGTGAACCCTCGCTACTTCGCGGTTCACCTTTCGCGGGTTCAGTGCTTCGCGGGTCTAAAAAATATTCGGGGGCATTGTAGTTTCGCCGAGCGGCACGACGGGGCGCTGGAGCGGTTAGACGGCCGGCGTGCGCCGAAGAAGAGCGTGGGCGAAGAGGAGAGTGGACGAAGAAGAGCACGTTCTCCCGGACACGATCGGTGGCGACGTTTCGCGCGGTTCGGACCGTACCAGAGCTCCGGCCGGCGTGCGTGGCAGTTAAGCCGTAGAGGAGCACCTTCCCCGGGCACGGGCGGTGCCAAGCGGCCCCTAAGTTTAACCAAATGGAAGCTCCGGAGGAGGAGGGCATGCTCGCGTCACAGTAAGCCGAAGAGGAGCACCTTCCCCGGGCACGGGCGGTTCCAAGCGGCCCCTAAGTTTAACCGAATGGAAGCTCCGGAGGAGGAGGGCATGCTCGCGTCACAGTAAGCCGAAGAGGAGCACCTTCCCCGGGCACGGGCGGTTCCAAGCGGCCCCTAAGTTTAACTGAATGGAAGCTCCGGAGGAGGAGGGCATGCTCGCGTCACAGTAAGCCGAAGAGGAGCACCTTCCCCGGGCACGGGCGGTGCCAAGCGGCCCCTAAGTTTAACCGAATGGAAGTTCCGGGGGAGGAGGGCGGGCGTGTGTCACAGTTAAGCCGAATTGGAGCACCTCTTCCGCCCGGGCACGAGCGGAGCGCGAGGCTGTCAGTTATGAATGAATAAATGAATAAATAAATAAAGAATGCCACCTTTCATTTCACAGGGCACACCGGACGGCGTACCAGCAGGTAAAAGTCGGAGTAATTAAATAAATACAAAAAGAATGGCTGGGGAATAAAAAAATAATACGTTTTAATAATAATTTGGTTTTTTTGTTATAAAATGAATTTCACTCTCTCTCTCCCCGTATATATATATATATATATATATATATATATATATATATATATATATATTTATTATATATATTGTATATTTTTTTTAAGCATTTTTGAAGGTGCGCCGCTACTTCGCGGATTTTCAGTTTTCGCGGGTGGTCTCGGTCCCCATTAACCGCGATAACCGAGGGTTCACTGTACTCCATAAAATTTACAAAAAGCGAGGTGAAACACTCAATCAGGGCTGCTTTTTTGAACATTTCTCGAGGGCCATGGCGAGCCATTTCAAAAAAGCTGCACAACTAACGTATAAAATATTGATAAATTTGCTCGGCCTGATGTGTGTGTAAAGTTTCACGAGTTGTCGTTCATATTTAGAACCTCATAATCAGCGTTGTTTTATTGCCGAACAGTGCAATGCCACTCCCACAACTTTTCACGAAAAAGGACTAATTTCGTATTGTGACATCCTCATGGCCGAAACAGTCATCCGAGCATATATGAGGGCGACCTTGTTGAGTTGCACGGAGAAAAACATCCAAGAAAATAACTTGTATTAGCTTTTACCAGTTGGTGGCGCTACTACTACGATGAAAAATAAGTCGGTAGATGTCTTCAGGGCTGAAGTATCCTCAAATGTGTACAACTTCGAGAAGATAGGATCATCTGAGTCATGTTGCCGGAGCTTTTGTTGCCACAGAGTACAATCGGACTTTTCAGCACCGTAATAGCCACGCCTTTTGCCAAAACGTCACAAAATTCGGCAGAGAGTAAGATCATTGTCTTGAGTCTTTTCTGACTAATTTTCAGTCGGATTCGTCAAAAGGGCACCGTGCAGTACGTGAAAATTAAAATAAAAACAAATTTTTGATTCCACTTGGCGGCGCTGTGTGTATAACAAAATAATAACATTAAGATGTCTTCAGGTCGGGACGTTTTATTTACAGGTGAAGGTTTGGATTTTTAGGAGCATGTGCAGGGGAGTTATTAAGCATTCATTTATTTGTATTAGGTTCATTTTGTCTTCTTATTATTGATATTTGACTGATTCATTAAAAGCAGACAATTATGTTTTAGGTTAATTTTTTACCTGACATGTTTCGGCGAGACTTTTGCCTTCTTCAGAGTGTCGCATGATGGTGTCTTGAGACCCGTCTTTATCAGCTGATGTTCCATGAGGGTGTGACTTACCTGTCAAAAAAATGAAAAAATCAGAGCAGTAAAAGAACAAGCACAACATGAACATTACAAATCAGCAATCACTGACCACTGCAAAAGGGAAAACCACATCATGGACCGGGAGAAGGGCAGGGTCATCCGCACCGAAGAGAACAAACAACAGCGCTGGATCAGAGAGGCCATTGAGATCTGCAAGCGAGGCATAAAAACCATGAACAGAGACAAGGGAGCCTTCATCCTCTCTACCACCTGGAGCAGCATTTTGGCGGAGTGAACGGACAGCGGGGGGCGTGACTTGCCTTCATTCTTGTGACAGGTAAGTCACGCCCTCATGGAACATCAGCTGATAAAGACGGGCCACAAGACACCATCATGTGACACTCTGAAGAAGGCGAAAGACTTTCGTATTGTGACATCCTCAAGGCCTAAACACTCATCCGAGCAAATGTAAGGTAGATTTTGTTAACCTGCCCGGAGAAAAAAATCAACGAAAATAATTTGTATTTGTTTTAACCAGTTGGTGGCGCTACCACTGCGATCAAAAATAAGTTGGCAGCCGTCTTCAGGGCCTGAATATCCTCAAATGTGAAAAATTTCGAGAAGATGGATCATCTGAATCATTTTGCAGGAACTTTTGTTGCCACGGAGAATAATCAGACTCTGCGGCACCGTAATAGCCACGCCCTTCGAAGGAAAGTCACAAAAATAGGGATAGAGTAAGATCAATGTCTTGAGTCTTTTCTAGCCAATTTTCAATCAGATTCGTTAAAAGGGCACCGTGCAGTACGTCAAAATGTAAAAAATGATATTGATTGGCGCAAGGTGTATAACTGAATATAAACATATAGATGTCTTCAGGTACAGACTCTTTATGTACATGTGAAGTTTTGGATTTTTAGCAGCATGTGCAGGAGAGTTATTAAGCATTTTGTCCATTGCGGCGAAGGAAATCTTAAGTGAAAACTTTGATGCCCCGCCCCCGTCATATAGTATTTCGGAAACAAAAAATTTTAGCCCCAGTGTTTGTCCCAGGTCTTCAGATGCTACAGACAGAATTTTAAGGCAATCAGATGAAGCCTTTAGGATCAGGGTGCAAAAGAATGACCCCTGTAAACATGCAAAAAAGGGCAAAAGTCGGACTTTCAAAAATTCATAACTCACTTCTTGTTCATATTAGACGTTAAAATATCAAATTTTTCGCCATGCCCGATGAGACTGCCAAGTTTGGTGAGTTTTTGTGCATGTTTCGGGGGTCAAAAATGCGATCGAACAATCCGAAAAATAATAATAATAATAATTTCTACAAAAACAATAGGGACTTCGCAGCGGTCGCTGCTCAGGCCCTAATAATAATAATAATAATAATAATAAAAGTAATAATATTTTCTACAAAAACAATAGGGACCTCGCCGCGGTCGCTGCTCGGGCCCCAATAATAATTTCTACACAAAGTCCATTGTGGTGACCCGCCCCCTTTTAAGTAAATTCAAAATGGCCGACTTCCTGTAAAACCTAGCTCATTGCTCCAAGAGACTTTTTTGTAGGTCTTGGTCTTATACATACAGTGAACCCTCGCTACTTCGCGGTTCACCTTTCGCGGGTTCAGTGCTTCGCGGGTCTAAAAAATATTCGGGGGCATTGTAGTTTCGCCGAGCGGCACGACGGGGCGCTGGAGCGGTTAGACGGCCGGCGTGCGCCGAAGAAGAGCGTGGGCGAAGAGGAGAGTGGACGAAGAAGAGCACGTTCCCCCGGACACGATCGGTGGCGACGTTTCGCGCGGTTCGGACCGTACCAGAGCTCCGGCCAGCGTGCGTGGCAGTTAAGCCGTAGAGGAGCACCTTCCCCGGGCACGGGCGGTGCCAAGCGGCCCCTAAGTTTAACCGAATGGAAGCTCCGGAGGAGGAGGGCATGCTCGCGTCACAGTAAGCCGAAGAGGAGCACCTTCCCCGGGCACGGGCGGTTCCAAGCGGCCCCTAAGTTTAACCGAATGGAAGCTCCGGAGGAGGAGGGCATGCTCGCGTCACAGTAAGCCGAAGAGGAGCACCTTCCCCGGGCACGGGCGGTTCCAAGCGGCCCCTAAGTTTAACCGAATGGAAGCTCCGGAGGAGGAGGGCATGCTCGCGTCACAGTAAGCCGAAGAGGAGCACCTTCCCCGGGCACGGGCGGTGCCAAGCGGCCCCTAAGTTTAACCGAATGGAAGCTCCGGGGGAGGAGGACGGGCGTGTGTCACAGTTAAGCCAAATTGGAGCACCTCTTCTGCCCGGGCACGAGCGGAGCGCGAGGCTGTCAGTTATGAATGAATAAATGAATAAATAAATAAAGAATGCCACCTTTCATTTCACAGGGCACACCGGACGGCGTACCAGCAGGTAAAAGTCGGAGTAATTAAATAAATACAAAAAGAATGGCTGGGGAATAAAAAAATAATACGTTTTAATAATAATTTGGTTTTTTTGTTATAACATGAATTTCACTCTCTCTCTCCCCGTATATATATATATATATATATATATATATATATATATATATATATATATATATATATATATATATATATATATATTTATATATTTATTATATATATTGTATATTTTTTTTAAGCATTTTTGAAGGTGCGCCGCTACTTCGCGGATTTTCAGTTTTCGCGGGTGGTCTCGGTCCCCATTAACCGCGATAACCGAGGGTTCACTGTACTCCATAAAATTTACAAAAAGCGAGGTGAAACACTCAACCAGAGCTGCTTTTTTTTAACATTTCTCGAGGGCCATGGCGAGCCATTTCAAAAAAGCTGCACAACTAACGTATAAAATATTGATAAATTTGCTCGGCCTCATGTGTGTGTAAAGTTTCACGAGTTGTCGTTCATATTTAGAACCTCATAATCAGCGTTGTTTTATTGCCGAACAGTGCAATGCCACTCCCACAACTTTTCACGAAAAAGGACTAATTTCGTATTGTGACATCCTCATGGCCGAAACAGTCATCCGAGCATATATGAGGGCAACCTTGTTGAGTTGCACGGAGAAAAACATCCAAGAAAATAACTTGTATTAGCTTTTACCAGTTGGTGGCGCTACTACTACGATGTAAAATAAGTTGGTAGATGTCTTCAGGGCTGAAGTATCCTCAAATGTGTACAACTTCGAGAAGATAGGATCATCTGAGTCATGTTGCCGGAGCTTTTGTTGCCACAGAGTACAATCGGACTTTTCAGCACCTTAATAGCCACGCCTTTTGCAAAAACGTCACAAAATTCGGCAGAGAGTAAGATCATTGTCTTGAGTCTTTTCTGACTAATTTTCAGTCGGATTCGTCAAAAGGGCACCGTGCAGTACGTGAAAATTAAAATTAAAAAAAATTTTTGATTCCACTTGGCGGCACTGTGTGTATAACAAAATAATAACATTAAGATGTCTTCAGGTCGGGACGTTTTATTTACAGGTGAAGGTTTGGATTTTTAGGAGCATGTGCAGGGGAGTTATTAAGCATTCATTTATTTGTATTAGGTTCATTTTGTCTTCTTATTATTGATATTTGACTGATTCATTAAAAGCAGACAATTATGTTTTAGGTTAATTTTTTACCTGACATGTTTCGGCGAGTCTTTCGCCTTCTTCAGAGTGTCGCATGATGGTGTCTTGAGACCCGTCTTTATCAGCTGATGTTCCATGAGGGTGTGACTTACCTGTCAAAAAAATGAAAAAATCAGAGCAGTAAAAGAACAAACACAACATGAACATTACAAATCAGCAATCACTGACCACTGCAAAAGGGAAAACCACATCATGGACCGGGAGAAGGGCAGGGTCATCCGCACAGAAGAGAACAAACAACAGCGCTGGATCAGAGAGGCCATTGAGATCTGCAAGCGAGGCATAAAAACCATGAACAGAGACAAGGGAGCCTTCATCCTCTCTACCACCTGGACCAGCATCTTGGCGGAGTGAACGGACAGCGGGGGGCGTGACTTGCCTTCATTCTTGTGACAGGTAAGTCACGCCCTCATGGAACATCAGCTGATAAAGACGGGTCACAAGACAGCATCATGTGACACTCTGAAGAAGGCGAAAGACTTTTGTATTGTGACATGCTCAAGGCCTAAACACTCATCCGAGCAAATATAAGGTAGATTTTGTTCACCTGCCCGGAGAAAAACATCAACGAAAATAATTTGTATTTGTTTTAACCAGTTGGTGGCGCTACCACTGCGATCAAAAATAAGTTGGCAGCCGTCTTCAGGGCCTGAATATCCTCAAATGTGAAAGATTTCCAGAAGATGGATCATCTGAATCATTTTGCAGGAACTTTTGTTGCCACGGAGAATAATCAGACTCTGCGGCACCGTAATAGCCACGCCCTTTGAAGGAAAGTCATAAAAATAGGGATAGAGTAAGATCAATGTCTTGAGTCTTTTCTAGCCAATTTTCAATCGGATTCGTTAAAAGGGCACCATGCAGTACGTCAAAATGTAAAAAATGATATTGATTGGCGCAAGGTGTATAACTGAATATAAACATATAGATGTCTTCAGGTACAGACTCTTTATGTACATGTGAAGTTTTGGATTTTTAGCAGCATGTGCAGGAGAGTTATTAAGCATTTTGTCCATTGCGGCGAAGGAAATCTTAAGTGAAAACTTTGAAGCCCCGCCCCCGTCATGTAGTATTTCGGAAACAAAAAATTTTAGCCCCAGTGTTTGTCCCAGGTCTTCAGATGCTACAGACAGAATTTTAAGGCAATCAGATGAAGCCTTTAGGATCAGGGTGCAAAAGAATGACCCCTGTAAACATGCAAAAAAGGGCAAAAGTCGGACTTTCAAAAATTCATAACTCACTTCCTGTTCATATTAGACGTTAAAATATCAAATTTTTCGCCATGCCCGATGAGACTGCCAAGTTTGGTGAGTTTTTGTGCATGTTTCGGGGGTCAAAAATGCGATCGAACAATCGGAAAAATAATAATAATAATAATTTCTACAAAAACAATAGGGACTTCGCAGCGGTCGCTGCTCAGGCCCTAATAATAATAATAATAATAATAATAAAAGTAATAATGTTTTCTACAAAAACAATAGGGACCTCGCCGCGGTCGCTGCTCGGGCCCCAATAATAATTTCTACACAAAGTCCATTGTGGTGACCCGCCCCCTTTTAAGTAAATTCAAAATGGCCGACTTCCTGTAAAACCTAGCTCATTGCTCCAAGAGACTTTTTTGTAGGTCTTGGTCTTATACATACAGTGAACCCTCGCTACTTCGCGGTTCACCTTTCGCGGGTTCAGTGCTTCGCGGGTCTAAAAAATATTCGGGGGCATTGTAGTTTCGCCGAGCGGCACGACGGGGCGCTGGAGCGGTTAGACGGCCGGCGTGCGCCGAAGAAGAGCGTGGGCGAAGAGGAGAGTGGACGAAGAAGAGCACGTTCCCCCGGACACGATCGGTGGCGACGTTTCGCGCGGTTCGGACCGTACCAGAGCTCCGGCCGGCGTGCGTGGCAGTGAAGCCGTAGAGGAGCACCTTCCCCGGGCACGGGCGGTTCCAAGCGGCCCCTAAGTTTAACCGAATGGAAGCTCCGGAGGAGGAGGGCATGCTCGCGTCACAGTAAGCCGAAGAGGAGCACCTTCCCCGGGCACGGGCGGTGCCAAGCGGCCCCTAAGTTTAACCGAATGGAAGCTCCGGGGGAGGAGGGCGGGCGTGTGTCACAGTTAAGCCAAATTGGAGCACCTCTTCTGCCCGGGCACGAGCGGAGCGCGAGGCTGTCAGTTATGAATGAATAAATGAATAAATAAATAAAGAAAGCCACCTTTCATTTCACAGGGCACACCGGACGGCGTACCAGCAGGTAAAAGTCGGAGTAATTAAATAAATACTAAAAGAATGGCTGGGGAATAAAAAAATAATACGTTTTAATAATAATTTGTTTTTTTTGTTATAACATGAATTTCACTCTCTCTCTCCCCGTATATATATATATATATATATATATATATATATATATATTTATTATATATATTGTATATTTTTTTTAAGCATTTTTGAAGGTGCGCCGCTACTTCGCGGATTTTCAGTTTTCGCGGGTGGTCTCGGTCCCCATTAACCGCGATAACCGAGGGTTCACTGTACTCCATAAAATTTACAAAAAGCGAGGTGAAACACTCAACCAGAGCTGCTTTTTTTAACATTTCTCGAGGGCCATGGCGAGCCATTTCAAAAAAGCTGCACAACTAACGTATAAAATATTGATAAATTTGCTCGGCCTGATGTGTGTGTAAAGTTTTACGAGTTGTCGTTCATATTTAGAACCTCATAATCAGCTTTGTTTTATTGCCGAACAGTGCAATGCCACTCCCACAACTTTTCACGAAAAAGGACGAATTTCGTATTGTGACATCCTCATGGCCGAAACAGTCATCCGAGCATATATGAGGGCGACCTTGTTGAGTTGCACGGAGAAAAACATCCAAGAAAATAACTTGTATTAGCTTTTACCAGTTGGTGGCGCTACTACTACGATGTAAAATAAGTTGGTAGATGTCTTCAGGGCTGAAGTATCCTCAAATGTGTACAACTTCGAGAAGATAAGATCATCTGAGTCATGTTGCCGGAGCTTTTGTTGCCACAGAGTACAATCGGACTTTTCAGCACCTTAATAGCCACGCCTTTTGCCAAAACGCCACAAAATTCGGCAGAGAGTAAGATCATTGTCTTGAGTCTTTTCTGACTAATTTTCAGTCGGATTCGTCAAAAGGGCACCGTGCAGTACGTGAAAATTAAAATAAAAACAAATTTTTGATTCCACTTGGCGGCACTGTGTGTATAACAAAATAATAACATTACGATGTCTTCAGGTCGGGACGTTTTATTTACAGGTGAAGGTTTGGATTTTTAGGAGCATGTGCAGGGGAGTTATTAAGCATTCATTTATTTGTATTAGGTTCATTTTGTCTTCTTATTATTGATATTTGACTGATTCATTAAAAGCAGACAATTATGTTTTAGGTTAATTTTTTACCTGACATGTTTCGGCGAGTCTTTCGCCTTCTTCAGAGTGTCGCATGATGGTGTCTTGAGCTGATGTTCCATGAGGGTGTGACTTACCTGTCAAAAAAATGAAAAAAATCAGAGCAGTAAAAGAACAAGCACAACATGAACATTACAAATCAGCAATCACTGACCACTGCAAAAGGGAAAACCACATCATGGACCGGGAGAAGGGCAGGGTCATCCGCACAGAAGAGAACAAACAACAGCGCTGGATCAGAGAGGCCATTGAGATCTGCAAGCGAGGCATAAAAACCATGAACAGAGACAAGGGAGCCTTCATCCTCTCTACCACCTGGACCAGCATCTTGGCGGAGTGAACGGACAGCGGGGGGCGTGACTTGCCTTCATTCTTGTGACAGGTAAGTCACGCCCTCATGGAACATCAGCTGATAAAGACGGGTCACAAGACAGCATCATGTGACACTCTGAAGAAGGCGAAAGACTTTCGTATTGTGACATGCTCAAGGCCTAAACACTCATCCGAGCAAATATAAGGTAGATTTTGTTCACCTGCCCGGAGAAAAACATCAACGAAAATAATTTGTATTTGTTTTAACCAGTTGGTGGCGCTACCACTGCGATCAAAAATAAGTTGGCAGCCGTCTTCAGGGCCTGAATATCCTCAAATGTGAAAAATTTCGAGAAGATGGATCATCTGAATCATTTTGCAGGAACTTTTGTTGCCACGGAGAATAATCAGACTCTGCGGCACCGTAATAGCCACGCCCTTCGAAGGAAAGTCACAAAAATAGGGATAGAGTAAGATCAATGTCTTGAGTCTTTTCTAGCCAATTTTCAATCAGATTCGTTAAAAGGGCACCGTGCAGTACGTCAAAATGTAAAAAATGATATTGATTGGCGCAAGGTGTATAACTGAATATAAACATATAGATGTCTTCAGGTACAGACTTTTTATGTACATGTGAAGTTTTGGATTTTTAGCAGCATGTGCAGGAGAGTTATTAAGCATTTTGTCCATTGCGGCGAAGGAAATCTTAAGTGAAAACTTTGAAGCCCCGCCCCCGTCATATAGTATTTCGGAAACAAAAAATTTTAGCCCCAGTGTTTGTCCCAGGTCTTCAGATGCTACAGACAGAATTTTAAGGCAATCAGATGAAGCCTTTAGGATCAGGGTGCAAAAGAATGACCCCTGTAAACATGCAAAAAAGGGCAAAAGTCGGACTTTCAAAAATTCATAACTCACTTCCTGTTCATATTAGACGTTAAAATATCAAATTTTTCGCCATGCCCGATGAGACTGCCAAGTTTGGTGAGTTTTTTTGCATGTTTCGGGGGTCAAAAATGCGATCGAACAATCGGAAAAATAATAATAATAATAATTTCTACAAAAACAATAGGGACTTTGCAGCGGTCGCTGCTCAGGCCCTAATAATAATAATAATAATATTAATAATAATAAAAGTAATAATATTTTCTACAAAAACAATAGGGACCTCGCAGCCGTCGCAGCTCGGGCCCTAATAACAATTTCTAGAAAAACAATAGGGACCTCGCAGCGGTCACTGCTCGGGCCCTAATAATAATAATAATAAAAATAATAATAATTTCCACAAAAACAATGGGGACCTCGTAGCGGTCGCTGCTCAGGCCCTAATAATAATTTCTACAAAAACAATAGGGACCTCGCCGCCGTCGCTGCTCGGGCCCCAATAATAATTTCTACACAAAGTCCATTGTGGTGACCCGCCCCCTTTTAAGTAAATTCAAAATGGCCGACTTCCTGTAAAACCTAGCTCATTGCTCCAAGAGACTTTTTTGTAGGTCTTGGTCTTATACATACAGTGAACCCTCGCTACTTCGCGGTTCACCTTTCGCGGGTTCAGTGCTTCGCGGGTCTAAAAAATATTCGGGGGCATTGTAGTTTCGCCGAGCGGCACGACGGGGCGCTGGAGCGGTTAGACGGCCGGCGTGCGCCGAAGAAGAGCGTGGGCGAAGAGGAGAGTGGACGAAGAAGAGCACGTTCTCCCGGACACGATCGGTGGCGACGTTTCGCGCGGTTCGGACCGTACCAGAGCTCCGGCCGGCGTGCGTGGCAGTTAAGCCGTAGAGGAGCACCTTCCCCGGGCACGGGCGGTGCCAAGCGGCCCCTAAGTTTAACCGAATGGAAGCTCCGGAGGAGGAGGGCATGCTCGCGTCACAGTAAGCCGAAGAGGAGCACCTTCCCCGGGCACGGGCGGTTCCAAGCGGCCCCTAAGTTTAACCGAATGGAAGCTCCGGAGGAGGAGGGCATGCTCGCGTCACAGTAAGCCGAAGAGGAGCACCTTCCCCGGGCACGGGCGGTTCCAAGCGGCCCCTAAGTTTAACTGAATGGAAGCTCCGGAGGAGGAGGGCATGCTCGCGTCACAGTAAGCCGAAGAGGAGCACCTTCCCCGGGCACGGGCGGTGCCAAGCGGCCCCTAAGTTTAACCGAATGGAAGTTCCGGGGGAGGAGGGCGGGCGTGTGTCACAGTTAAGCCGAATTGGAGCACCTCTTCCGCCCGGGCACGAGCGGAGCGCGAGGCTGTCAGTTATGAATGAATAAATAAATAAAGAATGCCACCTTTCATTTCACAGGGCACACCGGACGGCGTACCAGCAGGTAAAAGTCGGAGTAATTAAATAAATACAAAAAGAATGGCTGGGGAATAAAAAAATAATACGTTTTAATAATAATTTGGTTTTTTTGTTATAAAATGAATTTCACTCTCTCTCTCCCCGTATATATATATATATATATATATATATATATATATATATATATTATTATATATATTGTATATTTTTTTTAAGCATTTTTGAAGGTGCGCCGCTACTTCGCGGATTTTCAGTTTTCGCGGGTGGTCTCGGTCCCCATTAACCGCGATAACCGAGGGTTCACTGTACTCCATAAAATTTACAAAAAGCGAGGTGAAACACTCAATCAGGGCTGCTTTTTTGAACATTTCTCGAGGGCCATGGCGAGCCATTTCAAAAAAGCTGCACAACTAACGTATAAAATATTGATAAATTTGCTCGGCCTGATGTGTGTGTAAAGTTTCACGAGTTGTCGTTCATATTTAGAACCTCATAATCAGCGTTGTTTTATTGCCGAACAGTGCAATGCCACTCCCACAACTTTTCACGAAAAAGGACTAATTTCGTATTGTGACATCCTCATGGCCGAAACAGTCATCCGAGCATATATGAGGGCGACCTTGTTGAGTTGCACGGAGAAAAACATCCAAGAAAATAACTTGTATTAGCTTTTACCAGTTGGTGGCGCTACTACTACGATGAAAAATAAGTCGGTAGATGTCTTCAGGGCTGAAGTATCCTCAAATGTGTACAACTTCGAGAAGATAGGATCATCTGAGTCATGTTGCCGGAGCTTTTGTTGCCACAGAGTACAATCGGACTTTTCAGCACCGTAATAGCCACGCCTTTTGCCAAAACGTCACAAAATTCGGCAGAGAGTAAGATCATTGTCTTGAGTCTTTTCTGACTAATTTTCAGTCGGATTCGTCAAAAGGGCACCGTGCAGTACGTGAAAATTAAAATAAAAACAAATTTTTTATTCCACTTGGCGGCGCTGTGTGTATAACAAAATAATAACATTAAGATGTCTTCAGGTCGGGACGTTTTATTTACAGGTGAAGGTTTGGATTTTTAGGAGCATGTGCAGGGGAGTTATTAAGCATTCATTTATTTGTATTAGGTTCATTTTGTCTTCTTATTATTGATATTTGACTGATTCATTAAAAGCAGACAATTATGTTTTAGGTTAATTTTTTACCTGACATGTTTCGGCGAGACTTTTGCCTTCTTCAGAGTGTCGCATGATGGTGTCTTGAGACCCCTCTTTATCAGCTGATGTTCCATGAGGGTGTGACTTACCTGTCAAAAAAATGAAAAAATCAGAGCAGTAAAAGAACAAGCACAACATGAACATTACAAATCAGCAATCACTGACCACTGCAAAAGGGAAAACCACATCATGGACCGGGAGAAGGGCAGGGTCATCCGCACCGAAGAGAACAAACAACAGCGCTGGATCAGAGAGGCCATTGAGATCTGCAAGCGAGGCATAAAAACCATGAACAGAGACAAGGGAGCCTTCATCCTCTCTACCACCTGGAGCAGCATTTTGGCGGAGTGAACGGACAGCGGGGGGCGTGACTTGCCTTCATTCTTGTGACAGGTAAGTCACGCCCTCATGGAACATCAGCTGATAAAGACGGGCCACAAGACACCATCATGTGACACTCTGAAGAAGGCGAAAGACTTTCGTATTGTGACATCCTCAAGGCCTAAACACTCATCCGAGCAAATGTAAGGTAGATTTTGTTAACCTGCCCGGAGAAAAAAATCAACGAAAATAATTTGTATTTGTTTTAACCAGTTGGTGGCGCTACCACTGCGATCAAAAATAAGTTGGCAGCCGTCTTCAGGGCCTGAATATCCTCAAATGTGAAAAATTTCGAGAAGATGGATCATCTGAATCATTTTGCAGGAACTTTTGTTGCCACGGAGAATAATCAGAATCTGCGGCACCGTAATAGCCACGCCCTTCGAAGGAAAGTCACAAAAATAGGGATAGAGTAAGATCAATGTCTTGAGTCTTTTCTAGCCAATTTTCAATCAGATTCGTTAAAAGGGCACCGTGCAGTACGTCAAAATGTAAAAAATGATATTGATTGGCGCAAGGTGTATAACTGAATATAAACATATAGATGTCTTCAGGTACAGACTCTTTATGTACATGTGAAGTTTTGGATTTTTAGCAGCATGTGCAGGAGAGTTATTAAGCATTTTGTCCATTGCGGCGAAGGAAATCTTAAGTGAAAACTTTGATGCCCCGCCCCCGTCATATAGTATTTCGGAAACAAAAAATTTTAGCCCCAGTGTTTGTCCCAGGTCTTCAGATGCTACAGACAGAATTTTAAGGCAATCAGATGAAGCCTTTAGGATCAGGGTGCAAAAGAATGACCCCTGTAAACATGCAAAAAAGGGCAAAAGTCGGACTTTCAAAAATTCATAACTCACTTCTTGTTCATATTAGACGTTAAAATATCAAATTTTTCGCCATGCCCGATGAGACTGCCAAGTTTGGTGAGTTTTTGTGCATGTTTCGGGGGTCAAAAATGCGATCGAACAATCCGAAAAATAATAATAATAATAATTTCTACAAAAACAATAGGGACTTCGCAGCGGTCGCTGCTCAGGCCCTAATAATAATAATAATAATAATAATAAAAGTAATAATATTTTCTACAAAAACAATAGGGACCTCGCCGCGGTCGCTGCTCGGGCCCCAATAATAATTTCTACACAAAGTCCATTGTGGTGACCCGCCCCCTTTTAAGTAAATTCAAAATGGCCGACTTCCTGTAAAACCTAGCTCATTGCTCCAAGAGACTTTTTTGTAGGTCTTGGTCTTATACATACAGTGAACCCTCGCTACTTCGCGGTTCACCTTTCGCGGGTTCAGTGCTTCGCGGGTCTAAAAAATATTCGGGGGCATTGTAGTTTCGCCGAGCGGCACGACGGGGCGCTGGAGCGGTTAGACGGCCGGCGTGCGCCGAAGAAGAGCGTGGGCGAAGAGGAGAGTGGACGAAGAAGAGCACGTTCCCCCGGACACGATCGGTGGCGACGTTTCGCGCGGTTCGGACCGTACCAGAGCTCCGGCCAGCGTGCGTGGCAGTTAAGCCGTAGAGGAGCACCTTCCCCGGGCACGGGCGGTGCCAAGCGGCCCCTAAGTTTAACCGAATGGAAGCTCCGGAGGAGGAGGGCATGCTCGCGTCACAGTAAGCCGAAGAGGAGCACCTTCCCCGGGCACGGGCGGTTCCAAGCGGCCCCTAAGTTTAACCGAATGGAAGCTCCGGAGGAGGAGGGCATGCTCGCGTCACAGTAAGCCGAAGAGGAGCACCTTCCCCGGGCACGGGCGGTTCCAAGCGGCCCCTAAGTTTAACCGAATGGAAGCTCCGGAGGAGGAGGGCATGCTCGCGTCACAGTAAGCCGAAGAGGAGCACCTTCCCCGGGCACGGGCGGTGCCAAGCGGCCCCTAAGTTTAACCGAATGGAAGCTCCGGGGGAGGAGGACGGGCGTGTGTCACAGTTAAGCCAAATTGGAGCACCTCTTCTGCCCGGGCACGAGCGGAGCGCGAGGCTGTCAGTTATGAATGAATAAATGAATAAATAAATAAAGAATGCCACCTTTCATTTCACAGGGCACACCGGACGGCGTACCAGCAGGTAAAAGTCGGAGTAATTAAATAAATACAAAAAGAATGGCTGGGGAATAAAAAAATAATACGTTTTAATAATAATTTGTTTTTTTTGTTATAACATGAATTTCACTCTCTCTCTCCCCGTATATATATATATATATATATATATATATATATATATATATATATATATTTATATATTTATTATATATATTGTATATTTTTTTTAAGCATTTTTGAAGGTGCGCCGCTACTTCGCGGATTTTCAGTTTTCGCGGGTGGTCTCGGTCCCCATTAACCGCGATAACCGAGGGTTCACTGTACTCCATAAAATTTACAAAAAGCGAGGTGAAACACTCAACCAGAGCTGCTTTTTTTTAACATTTCTCGAGGGCCATGGCGAGCCATTTCAAAAAAGCTGCACAACTAACGTATAAAATATTGATAAATTTGCTCGGCCTCATGTGTGTGTAAAGTTTCACGAGTTGTCGTTCATATTTAGAACCTCATAATCAGCGTTGTTTTATTGCCGAACAGTGCAATGCCACTCCCACAACTTTTCACGAAAAAGGACTAATTTCGTATTGTGACATCCTCATGGCCGAAACAGTCATCCGAGCATATATGAGGGCGACCTTGTTGAGTTGCACGGAGAAAAACATCCAAGAAAATAACTTGTATTAGCTTTTACCAGTTGGTGGCGCTACTACTACGATGTAAAATAAGTTGGTAGATGTCTTCAGGGCTGAAGTATCCTCAAATGTGTACAACTTCGAGAAGATAGGATCATCTGAGTCATGTTGCCGGAGCTTTTGTTGCCACAGAGTACAATCGGACTTTTCAGCACCTTAATAGCCACGCCTTTTGCAAAAACGTCACAAAATTCGGCAGAGAGTAAGATCATTGTCTTGAGTCTTTTCTGACTAATTTTCAGTCGGATTCGTCAAAAGGGCACCGTGCAGTACGTGAAAATTAAAATTAAAAAAAAATTTTGATTCCACTTGGCGGCACTGTGTGTATAACAAAATAATAACATTAAGATGTCTTCAGGTCGGGACGTTTTATTTACAGGTGAAGGTTTGGATTTTTAGGAGCATGTGCAGGGGAGTTATTAAGCATTCATTTATTTGTATTAGGTTCATTTTGTCTTCTTATTATTGATATTTGACTGATTCATTAAAAGCAGACAATTATGTTTTAGGTTAATTTTTTACCTGACATGTTTCGGCGAGTCTTTCGCCTTCTTCAGAGTGTCGCATGATGGTGTCTTGAGACCCGTCTTTATCAGCTGATGTTCCATGAGGGTGTGACTTACCTGTCAAAAAAATGAAAAAATCAGAGCAGTAAAAGAACAAACACAACATGAACATTACAAATCAGCAATCACTGACCACTGCAAAAGGGAAAACCACATCATGGACCGGGAGAAGGGCAGGGTCATCCGCACAGAAGAGAACAAACAACAGCGCTGGATCAGAGAGGCCATTGAGATCTGCAAGCGAGGCATAAAAACCATGAACAGAGACAAGGGAGCCTTCATCCTCTCTACCACCTGGACCAGCATCTTGGCGGAGTGAACGGACAGCGGGGGGCGTGACTTGCCTTCATTCTTGTGACAGGTAAGTCACGCCCTCATGGAACATCAGCTGATAAAGACGGGTCACAAGACAGCATCATGTGACACTCTGAAGAAGGCGAAAGACTTTTGTATTGTGACATGCTCAAGGCCTAAACACTCATCCGAGCAAATATAAGGTAGATTTTGTTCACCTGCCCGGAGAAAAACATCAACGAAAATAATTTGTATTTGTTTTAACCAGTTGGTGGCGCTACCACTGCGATCAAAAATAAGTTGGCAGCCGTCTTCAGGGCCTGAATATCCTCAAATGTGAAAGATTTCCAGAAGATGGATCATCTGAATCATTTTGCAGGAACTTTTGTTGCCACGGAGAATAATCAGACTCTGCGGCACCGTAATAGCCACGCCCTTTGAAGGAAAGTCATAAAAATAGGGATAGAGTAAGATCAATGTCTTGAGTCTTTTCTAGCCAATTTTCAATCGGATTCGTTAAAAGGGCACCATGCAGTACGTCAAAATGTAAAAAATGATATTGATTGGCGCAAGGTGTATAACTGAATATAAACATATAGATGTCTTCAGGTACAGACTCTTTATGTACATGTGAAGTTTTGGATTTTTAGCAGCATGTGCAGGAGAGTTATTAAGCATTTTGTCCATTGCGGCGAAGGAAATCTTAAGTGAAAACTTTGAAGCCCCGCCCCCGTCATGTAGTATTTCGGAAACAAAAAATTTTAGCCCCAGTGTTTGTCCCAGGTCTTCAGATGCTACAGACAGAATTTTAAGGCAATCAGATGAAGCCTTTAGGATCAGGGTGCAAAAGAATGACCCCTGTAAACATGCAAAAAAGGGCAAAAGTCGGACTTTCAAAAATTCATAACTCACTTCCTGTTCATATTAGACGTTAAAATATCAAATTTTTCGCCATGCCCGATGAGACTGCCAAGTTTGGTGAGTTTTTGTGCATGTTTCGGGGGTCAAAAATGCGATCGAACAATCGGAAAAATAATAATAATAATAATTTCTACAAAAACAATAGGGACTTCGCAGCGGTCGCTGCTCAGGCCCTAATAATAATAATAATAATAATAATAAAAGTAATAATGTTTTCTACAAAAACAATAGGGACCTCGCCGCGGTCGCTGCTCGGGCCCCAATAATAATTTCTACACAAAGTCCATTGTGGTGACCCGCCCCCTTTTAAGTAAATTCAAAATGGCCGACTTCCTGTAAAACCTAGCTCATTGCTCCAAGAGACTTTTTTGTAGGTCTTGGTCTTATACATACAGTGAACCCTCGCTACTTCGCGGTTCACCTTTCGCGGGTTCAGTGCTTCGCGGGTCTAAAAAATATTCGGGGGCATTGTAGTTTCGCCGAGCGGCACGACGGGGCGCTGGAGCGGTTAGACGGCCGGCGTGCGCCGAAGAAGAGCGTGGGCGAAGAGGAGAGTGGACGAAGAAGAGCACGTTCCCCCGGACACGATCGGTGGCGACGTTTCGCGCGGTTCGGACCGTACCAGAGCTCCGGCCGGCGTGCGTGGCAGTGAAGCCGTAGAGGAGCACCTTCCCCGGGCACGGGCGGTTCCAAGCGGCCCCTAAGTTTAACCGAATGGAAGCTCCGGAGGAGGAGGGCATGCTCGCGTCACAGTAAGCCGAAGAGGAGCACCTTCCCCGGGCACGGGCGGTGCCAAGCGGCCCCTAAGTTTAACCGAATGGAAGCTCCGGGGGAGGAGGGCGGGCGTGTGTCACAGTTAAGCCAAATTGGAGCACCTCTTCTGCCCGGGCACGAGCGGAGCGCGAGGCTGTCAGTTATGAATGAATAAATGAATAAATAAATAAAGAAAGCCACCTTTCATTTCACAGGGCACACCGGACGGCGTACCAGCAGGTAAAAGTCGGAGTAATTAAATAAATACTAAAAGAATGGCTGGGGAATAAAAAAATAATACGTTTTAATAATAATTTGTTTTTTTTGTTATAACATGAATTTCACTCTCTCTCTCCCCGTATATATATATATATATATATATATATATATATATATATATTTATTATATATATTGTATATTTTTTTTAAGCATTTTTGAAGGTGCGCCGCTACTTCGCGGATTTTCAGTTTTCGCGGGTGGTCTCGGTCCCCATTAACCGCGATAACCGAGGGTTCACTGTACTCCATAAAATTTACAAAAAGCGAGGTGAAACACTCAACCAGAGCTGCTTTTTTTAACATTTCTCGAGGGCCATGGCGAGCCATTTCAAAAAAGCTGCACAACTAACTTATAAAATATTGATGAATTTGCTCGGCCTGATGTGTGTGTAAAGTTTTACGAGTTGTCGTTCATATTTAGAACCTCATAATCAGCTTTGTTTTATTGCCGAACAGTGCAATGCCACTCCCACAACTTTTCACGAAAAAGGACGAATTTCGTATTGTGACATCCTCATGGCCGAAACAGTCATCCGAGCATATATGAGGGCGACCTTGTTGAGTTGCACGGAGAAAAACATCCAAGAAAATAACTTGTATTAGCTTTTACCAGTTGGTGGCGCTACTACTACGATGTAAAATAAGTTGGTAGATGTCTTCAGGGCTGAAGTATCCTCAAATGTGTACAACTTCGAGAAGATAAGATCATCTGAGTCATGTTGCCGGAGCTTTTGTTGCCACAGAGTACAATCGGACTTTTCAGCACCTTAATAGCCACGCCTTTTGCCAAAACGCCACAAAATTCGGCAGAGAGTAAGATCATTGTCTTGAGTCTTTTCTGACTAATTTTCAGTCGGATTCGTCAAAAGGGCACCGTGCAGTACGTGAAAATTAAAATAAAAACAAATTTTTGATTCCACTTGGCGGCACTGTGTGTATAACAAAATAATAACATTACGATGTCTTCAGGTCGGGACGTTTTATTTACAGGTGAAGGTTTGGATTTTTAGGAGCATGTGCAGGGGAGTTATTAAGCATTCATTTATTTGTATTAGGTTCATTTTGTCTTCTTATTATTGATATTTGACTGATTCATTAAAAGCAGACAATTATGTTTTAGGTTAATTTTTTACCTGACATGTTTCGGCGAGTCTTTCGCCTTCTTCAGAGTGTCGCATGATGGTGTCTTGAGACCCGTCTTTATCAGCTGATGTTCCATGAGGGTGTGACTTACCTGTCAAAAAAATGAAAAATCAGAGCAGTAAAAGAACAAGCACAACATGAACATTACAAATCAGCAATCACTGACCACTGCAAAAGGGAAAACCACATCATGGACCGGGAGAAGGGCAGGGTCATCCGCACCGAAGAGAACAAACAACAGCGCTGGATCAGAGAGGCCATTGAGATCTGCAAGCGAGGCATAAAAACCATGAACAGAGACAAGGGAGCCTTCATCCTCTCTACCACCTGGAGCAGCATTTTGGCGGAGTGAACGGACAGCGGGGGGCGTGACTTGCCTTCATTCTTGTGACAGGTAAGTCACGCCCTCATGGAACATCAGCTGATAAAGACGGGCCACAAGACACCATCATGTGACACTCTGAAGAAGGCGAAAGACTTTCGTATTGTGACATCCTCAAGGCCTAAACACTCATCCGAGCAAATGTAAGGTAGATTTTGTTAACCTGCCCGGAGAAAAAAATCAACGAAAATAATTTGTATTTGTTTTAACCAGTTGGTGGCGCTACCACTGCGATCAAAAATAAGTTGGCAGCCGTCTTCAGGGCCTGAATATCCTCAAATGTGAAAAATTTCGAGAAGATGGATCATCTGAATCATTTTGCAGGAACTTTTGTTGCCACGGAGAATAATCAGACTCTGCGGCACCGTAATAGCCACGCCCTTCGAAGGAAAGTCACAAAAATAGGGATAGAGTAAGATCAATGTCTTGAGTCTTTTCTAGCCAATTTTCAATCAGATTCGTTAAAAGGGCACCGTGCAGTACGTCAAAATGTAAAAAATGATATTGATTGGCGCAAGGTGTATAACTGAATATAAACATATAGATGTCTTCAGGTACAGACTCTTTATGTACATGTGAAGTTTTGGATTTTTAGCAGCATGTGCAGGAGAGTTATTAAGCATTTTGTCCATTGCGGCGAAGGAAATCTTAAGTGAAAACTTTGATGCCCCGCCCCCGTCATATAGTATTTCGGAAACAAAAAATTTTAGCCCCAGTGTTTGTGCCAGGTCTTCAGATGCTACAGACAGAATTTTAAGGCAATCAGATGAAGCCTTTAGGAACAGGGTGCAAAAGAATGACCCCTGTAAACATGCAAAAAAGGGCAAAAGTCGGACTTTCAAAAATTCATAACTCACTTCCTGTTCATATTAGACGTTAAAATATCAAATTTTTCGCCATGCCCGATGAGACTGCCAAGTTTGGTGAGTTTTTGTGCATGTTTCGGGGGTCAAAAATGCGATCGAACAATCGGAAAAATAATAATAATAATAATTTCTACAAAAACAATAGGGACTTCGCAGCGGTCGCTGCTCAGGCCCTAATAATAATAATAATAATAACAATAAAAGTAATAATGTTTTCTACAAAAACAATAGGGACCTCGCCGCGGTCGCTGCTCGGGCCCCAATAATAATTTCTACACAAAGTCCATTGTGGTGACCCGCCCCCTTTTAAGTAAATTCAAAATGGCCGACTTCCTGTAAAACCTAGCTCATTGCTCCAAGAGACTTTTTTGTAGGTCTTGGTCTTATACATACAGTGAACCCTCGCTACTTCGCGGTTCACCTTTCGCGGGTTCAGTGCTTCGCGGGTCTAAAAAATATTCGGGGGCATTGTAGTTTCGCCGAGCGGCACGACGGGGCGCTGGAGCGGTTAGACGGCCGGCGTGCGCCGAAGAAGAGCGTGGGCGAAGAGGAGAGTGGACGAAGAAGAGCACGTTCCCCCGGACACGATCGGTGGCGACGTTTCGCGCGGTTCGGACCGTACCAGAGCTCCGGCCGGCGTGCGTGGCAGTTAAGCCGTAGAGGAGCACCTTCCCCGGGCACGGGCGGTTCCAAGCGGCCCCTAAGTTTAACCGAATGGAAGCTCCGGAGGAGGAGGGCATGCTCGCGTCACAGTAAGCCGAAGAGGAGCACCTTCCCCGGGCACGGGCGGTGCCAAGCGGCCCCTAAGTTTAACCGAATGGAAGCTCCGGGGGAGGAGGGCGGGCGTGTGTCACAGTTAAGCCAAATTGGAGCACCTCTTCTGACCGGGCACGAGCGGAGCGCGAGGCTGTCAGTTATGAATGAATAAATGAATAAATAAATAAAGAATGCCACCTTTCATTTCACAGGGCACACCGGACGGCGTACCAGCAGGTAAAAGTCGGAGTAATTAAATAAATACTAAAAGAATGGCTGGGGAAGAAAAAAATAATACGTTTTAATAATAATTTGGTTTTTTTGTTATAACATGAATTTCACTCTCTCTCTCCCCGTATATATATATATATATATATATATATATATATATATATATATATATATATATATATATATATATTTATTATATATATTGTTTATTTTTTTTAAGCATTTTTGAAGGTGCGCCGCTACTTCGCGGATTTTCAGTTTTCGCGGGTGGTCTCGGTCCCCGTTAACCGCGATAACCGAGGGTTCACTGTACTCCATAAAATTTACAAAAAGCGAGGTGAAACACTCAACCAGAGCTGCTTTTTTTAACATTTCTCGAGGGCCATGGCGAGCCATTTCAAAAAAGCTGCACAACTAACGTATAAAATATTGATAAATTTGCTCGGCCTGATGTGTGTGTAAAGTTTTACGAGTTGTCGTTCATATTTAGAACCTCATAATCAGCTTTGTTTTATTGCCGAACAGTGCAATGCCACTCCCACAACTTTTCACGAAAAAGGACGAATTTCGTATTGTGACATCCTCATGGCCGAAACAGTCATCCGAGCATATATGAGGGCGACCTTGTTGAGTTGCACGGAGAAAAACATCCAAGAAAATAACTTGTATTAGCTTTTACCAGTTGGTGGCACTACTACTACGATGTAAAATAAGTTGGTAGATGTCTTCAGGGCTGAAGTATCCTCAAATGTGTACAACTTCGAGAAGATAGGATCATCTGAGTCATGTTGCCGGAGCTTTTGTTGCCACAGAGTACAATCGGACTTTTCAGCACCTTAATAGCCACGCCTTTTGCCAAAACGTCACAAAATTCGGCAGAGAGTAAGATCATTGTCTTGAGTCTTTTCTGACTAATTTTCAGTCGGATTCGTCAAAAGGGCACCGTGCAGTACGTGAAAATTAAAATAAAAACAAATTTTTGATTCCACTTGGCGGCACTGTGTGTATAACAAAATAATAACATTACGATGTCTTCAGGTCGGGACGTTTTATTTACAGGTGAAGGTTTGGATTTTTAGGAGCATGTGCAGGGGAGTTATTTAGCATTCATTTATTTGTATTAGGTTCATTTTGTCTTCTTATTATTGATATTTGACTGATTCATTAAAAGCAGACAATTATGTTTTAGGTTAATTTTTTACCTGACATGTTTCGGCGAGTCTTTCGCCTTCTTCAGAGTGTCGCATGATGGTGTCTTGAGCTGATGTTCCATGAGGGTGTGACTTACCTGTCAAAAAAATGAAAAAAATCAGAGCAGTAAAAGAACAAGCACAACATGAACATTACAAATCAGCAATCACTGACCACTGCAAAAGGGAAAACCACATCATGGACCGGGAGAAGGGCAGGGTCATCCGCACAGAAGAGAACAAACAACAGCGCTGGATCAGAGAGGCCATTGAGATCTGCAAGCGAGGCATAAAAACCATGAACAGAGACAAGGGAGCCTTCATCCTCTCTACCACCTGGACCAGCATCTTGGCGGAGTGAACGGACAGCGGGGGGCGTGACTTGCCTTCATTCTTGTGACAGGTAAGTCACGCCCTCATGGAACATCAGCTGATAAAGACGGGTCACAAGACAGCATCATGTGACACTCTGAAGAAGGCGAAAGACTTTCGTATTGTGACATGCTCAAGGCCTAAACACTCATCCGAGCAAATATAAGGTAGATTTTGTTCACCTGCCCGGAGAAAAACATCAACGAAAATAATTTGTATTTGTTTTAACCAGTTGGTGGCGCTACCACTGCGATCAAAAATAAGTTGGCAGCCGTCTTCAGGGCCTGAATATCCTCAAATGTGAAAAATTTCGAGAAGATGGATCATCTGAATCATTTTGCAGGAACTTTTGTTGCCACGGAGAATAATCAGACTCTGCGGCACCGTAATAGCCACGCCCTTCGAAGGAAAGTCACAAAAACAGGGATAGAGTAAGATCAATGTCTTGAGTCTTTTCTAGCCAATTTTCAATCAGATTCGTTAAAAGGGCACCGTGCAGTACGTCAAAATGTAAAAAATGATATTGATTGGCGCAAGGTGTATAACTGAATATAAACATATAGATGTCTTCAGGTACAGACTTTTTATGTACATGTGAAGTTTTGGATTTTTAGCAGCATGTGCAGGAGAGTTATTAAGCATTTTGTCCATTGCGGCGAAGGAAATCTTAAGTGAAAACTTTGAAGCCCCGCCCCCGTCATATATTATTTCGGAAACAAAAAATTTTAGCCCCAGTGTTTGTCCCAGGTCTTCAGATGCTACAGACAGAATTTTAAGGCAATCAGATGAAGCCTTTAGGATCAGGGTGCAAAAGAATGACCCCTGTAAACATGCAAAAAAGGGCAAAAGTCGGACTTTCAAAAATTCATAACTCACTTCCTGTTCATATTAGACGTTAAAATATCAAATTTTTCGCCATGCCCGATGAGACTGCCAAGTTTGGTGAGTTTTTGTGCATGTTTCGGGGGTCAAAAATGCGATCGAACAATCGGAAAAATAATAATAATAATAATTTCTACAAAAACAATAGGGACTTCGCAGCGGTCGCTGCTCAGGCCCTAATAATAATAATAATAATATTAATAATAATAAAAGTAATAATATTTTCTACAAAAACAATAGGGACCTCGCAGCCGTCGCAGCTCGGGCCCTAATAACAATTTCTAGAAAAACAATAGGGACCTCGCAGCGGTCACTGCTCGGGCCCTAATAATAATAATAATAAAAATAATAATAATTTCCACAAAAACAATGGGGACCTCGTAGCGGTCGCTGCTCAGGCCCTAATAATAATTTCTACAAAAACAATAGGGACCTCGCCGCCGTCGCTGCTCGGGCCCCAATAATAATTTCTACACAAAGTCCATTGTGGTGACCCGCCCCCTTTTAAGTAAATTCAAAATGGCCGACTTCCTGTAAAACCTAGCTCATTGCTCCAAGAGACTTTTTTGTAGGTCTTGGTCTTATACATACAGTGAACCCTCGCTACTTCGCGGTTCACCTTTCGCGGGTTCAGTGCTTCGCGGGTCTAAAAAATATTCGGGGGCATTGTAGTTTCGCCGAGCGGCACGACGGGGCGCTGGAGCGGTTAGACGGCCGGCGTGCGCCGAAGAAGAGCGTGGGCGAAGAGGAGAGTGGACGAAGAAGAGCACGTTCTCCCGGACACGATCGGTGGCGACGTTTCGCGCGGTTCGGACCGTACCAGAGCTCCGGCCGGCGTGCGTGGCAGTTAAGCCGTAGAGGAGCACCTTCCCCGGGCACGGGCGGTGCCAAGCGGCCCCTAAGTTTAACCAAATGGAAGCTCCGGAGGAGGAGGGCATGCTCGCGTCACAGTAAGCCGAAGAGGAGCACCTTCCCCGGGCACGGGCGGTTCCAAGCGGCCCCTAAGTTTAACCGAATGGAAGCTCCGGAGGAGGAGGGCATGCTCGCGTCACAGTAAGCCGAAGAGGAGCACCTTCCCCGGGCACGGGCGGTTCCAAGCGGCCCCTAAGTTTAACTGAATGGAAGCTCCGGAGGAGGAGGGCATGCTCGCGTCACAGTAAGCCGAAGAGGAGCACCTTCCCCGGGCACGGGCGGTGCCAAGCGGCCCCTAAGTTTAACCGAATGGAAGTTCCGGGGGAGGAGGGCGGGCGTGTGTCACAGTTAAGCCGAATTGGAGCACCTCTTCCGCCCGGGCACGAGCGGAGCGCGAGGCTGTCAGTTATGAATGAATAAATGAATAAATAAATAAAGAATGCCACCTTTCATTTCACAGGGCACACCGGACGGCGTACCAGCAGGTAAAAGTCGGAGTAATTAAATAAATACAAAAAGAATGGCTGGGGAATAAAAAAATAATACGTTTTAATAATAATTTGGTTTTTTTGTTATAAAATGAATTTCACTCTCTCTCTCCCCGTATATATATATATATATATATATATATATATATATATATATATATATATTTATTATATATATTGTATATTTTTTTTAAGCATTTTTGAAGGTGCGCCGCTACTTCGCGGATTTTCAGTTTTCGCGGGTGGTCTCGGTCCCCATTAACCGCGATAACCGAGGGTTCACTGTACTCCATAAAATTTACAAAAAGCGAGGTGAAACACTCAATCAGGGCTGCTTTTTTGAACATTTCTCGAGGGCCATGGCGAGCCATTTCAAAAAAGCTGCACAACTAACGTATAAAATATTGATAAATTTGCTCGGCCTGATGTGTGTGTAAAGTTTCACGAGTTGTCGTTCATATTTAGAACCTCATAATCAGCGTTGTTTTATTGCCGAACAGTGCAATGCCACTCCCACAACTTTTCACGAAAAAGGACTAATTTCGTATTGTGACATCCTCATGGCCGAAACAGTCATCCGAGCATATATGAGGGCGACCTTGTTGAGTTGCACGGAGAAAAACATCCAAGAAAATAACTTGTATTAGCTTTTACCAGTTGGTGGCGCTACTACTACGATGAAAAATAAGTCGGTAGATGTCTTCAGGGCTGAAGTATCCTCAAATGTGTACAACTTCGAGAAGATAGGATCATCTGAGTCATGTTGCCGGAGCTTTTGTTGCCACAGAGTACAATCGGACTTTTCAGCACCGTAATAGCCACGCCTTTTGCCAAAACGTCACAAAATTCGGCAGAGAGTAAGATCATTGTCTTGAGTCTTTTCTGACTAATTTTCAGTCGGATTCGTCAAAAGGGCACCGTGCAGTACGTGAAAATTAAAATAAAAACAAATTTTTGATTCCACTTGGCGGCGCTGTGTGTATAACAAAATAATAACATTAAGATGTCTTCAGGTCGGGACGTTTTATTTACAGGTGAAGGTTTGGATTTTTAGGAGCATGTGCAGGGGAGTTATTAAGCATTCATTTATTTGTATTAGGTTCATTTTGTCTTCTTATTATTGATATTTGACTGATTCATTAAAAGCAGACAATTATGTTTTAGGTTAATTTTTTACCTGACATGTTTCGGCGAGACTTTTGCCTTCTTCAGAGTGTCGCATGATGGTGTCTTGAGACCCGTCTTTATCAGCTGATGTTCCATGAGGGTGTGACTTACCTGTCAAAAAAATGAAAAAATCAGAGCAGTAAAAGAACAAGCACAACATGAACATTACAAATCAGCAATCACTGACCACTGCAAAAGGGAAAACCACATCATGGACCGGGAGAAGGGCAGGGTCATCCGCACCGAAGAGAACAAACAACAGCGCTGGATCAGAGAGGCCATTGAGATCTGCAAGCGAGGCATAAAAACCATGAACAGAGACAAGGGAGCCTTCATCCTCTCTACCACCTGGAGCAGCATTTTGGCGGAGTGAACGGACAGCGGGGGGCGTGACTTGCCTTCATTCTTGTGACAGGTAAGTCACGCCCTCATGGAACATCAGCTGATAAAGACGGGCCACAAGACACCATCATGTGACACTCTGAAGAAGGCGAAAGACTTTCGTATTGTGACATCCTCAAGGCCTAAACACTCATCCGAGCAAATGTAAGGTAGATTTTGTTAACCTGCCCGGAGAAAAAAATCAACGAAAATAATTTGTATTTGTTTTAACCAGTTGGTGGCGCTACCACTGCGATCAAAAATAAGTTGGCAGCCGTCTTCAGGGCCTGAATATCCTCAAATGTGAAAAATTTCGAGAAGATGGATCATCTGAATCATTTTGCAGGAACTTTTGTTGCCACGGAGAATAATCAGACTCTGCGGCACCGTAATAGCCACGCCCTTCGAAGGAAAGTCACAAAAATAGGGATAGAGTAAGATCAATGTCTTGAGTCTTTTCTAGCCAATTTTCAATCAGATTCGTTAAAAGGGCACCGTGCAGTACGTCAAAATGTAAAAAATGATATTGATTGGCGCAAGGTGTATAACTGAATATAAACATATAGATGTCTTCAGGTACAGACTCTTTATGTACATGTGAAGTTTTGGATTTTTAGCAGCATGTGCAGGAGAGTTATTAAGCATTTTGTCCATTGCGGCGAAGGAAATCTTAAGTGAAAACTTTGATGCCCCGCCCCCGTCATATAGTATTTCGGAAACAAAAAATTTTAGCCCCAGTGTTTGTCCCAGGTCTTCAGATGCTACAGACAGAATTTTAAGGCAATCAGATGAAGCCTTTAGGATCAGGGTGCAAAAGAATGACCCCTGTAAACATGCAAAAAAGGGCAAAAGTCGGACTTTCAAAAATTCATAACTCACTTCTTGTTCATATTAGACGTTAAAATATCAAATTTTTCGCCATGCCCGATGAGACTGCCAAGTTTGGTGAGTTTTTGTGCATGTTTCGGGGGTCAAAAATGCGATCGAACAATCCGAAAAATAATAATAATAATAATTTCTACAAAAACAATAGGGACTTCGCAGCGGTCGCTGCTCAGGCCCTAATAATAATAATAATAATAATAATAAAAGTAATAATATTTTCTACAAAAACAATAGGGACCTCGCCGCGGTCGCTGCTCGGGCCCCAATAATAATTTCTACACAAAGTCCATTGTGGTGACCCGCCCCCTTTTAAGTAAATTCAAAATGGCCGACTTCCTGTAAAACCTAGCTCATTGCTCCAAGAGACTTTTTTGTAGGTCTTGGTCTTATACATACAGTGAACCCTCGCTACTTCGCGGTTCACCTTTCGCGGGTTCAGTGCTTCGCGGGTCTAAAAAATATTCGGGGGCATTGTAGTTTCGCCGAGCGGCACGACGGGGCGCTGGAGCGGTTAGACGGCCGGCGTGCGCCGAAGAAGAGCGTGGGCGAAGAGGAGAGTGGACGAAGAAGAGCACGTTCCCCCGGACACGATCGGTGGCGACGTTTCGCGCGGTTCGGACCGTACCAGAGCTCCGGCCAGCGTGCGTGGCAGTTAAGCCGTAGAGGAGCACCTTCCCCGGGCACGGGCGGTGCCAAGCGGCCCCTAAGTTTAACCGAATGGAAGCTCCGGAGGAGGAGGGCATGCTCGCGTCACAGTAAGCCGAAGAGGAGCACCTTCCCCGGGCACGGGCGGTTCCAAGCGGCCCCTAAGTTTAACCGAATGGAAGCTCCGGAGGAGGAGGGCATGCTCGCGTCACAGTAAGCCGAAGAGGAGCACCTTCCCCGGGCACGGGCGGTTCCAAGCGGCCCCTAAGTTTAACCGAATGGAAGCTCCGGAGGAGGAGGGCATGCTCGCGTCACAGTAAGCCGAAGAGGAGCACCTTCCCCGGGCACGGGCGGTGCCAAGCGGCCCCTAAGTTTAACCGAATGGAAGCTCCGGGGGAGGAGGACGGGCGTGTGTCACAGTTAAGCCAAATTGGAGCACCTCTTCTGCCCGGGCACGAGCGGAGCGCGAGGCTGTCAGTTATGAATGAATAAATGAATAAATAAATAAAGAATGCCACCTTTCATTTCACAGGGCACACCGGACGGCGTACCAGCAGGTAAAAGTCGGAGTAATTAAATAAATACAAAAAGAATGGCTGGGGAATAAAAAAATAATACGTTTTAATAATAATTTGGTTTTTTTGTTATAACATGAATTTCACTCTCTCTCTCCCCGTATATATATATATATATATATATATATATATATATATATATATATATATATATATATATATATATATATATATATATATATATATTTATATATTTATTATATATATTGTATATTTTTTTTAAGCATTTTTGAAGGTGCGCCGCTACTTCGCGGATTTTCAGTTTTCGCGGGTGGTCTCGGTCCCCATTAACCGCGATAACCGAGGGTTCACTGTACTCCATAAAATTTACAAAAAGCGAGGTGAAACACTCAACCAGAGCTGCTTTTTTTTAACATTTCTCGAGGGCCATGGCGAGCCATTTCAAAAAAGCTGCACAACTAACGTATAAAATATTGATAAATTTGCTCGGCCTCATGTGTGTGTAAAGTTTCACGAGTTGTCGTTCATATTTAGAACCTCATAATCAGCGTTGTTTTATTGCCGAACAGTGCAATGCCACTCCCACAACTTTTCACGAAAAAGGACTAATTTCGTATTGTGACATCCTCATGGCCGAAACAGTCATCCGAGCATATATGAGGGCGACCTTGTTGAGTTGCACGGAGAAAAACATCCAAGAAAATAACTTGTATTAGCTTTTACCAGTTGGTGGCGCTACTACTACGATGTAAAATAAGTTGGTAGATGTCTTCAGGGCTGAAGTATCCTCAAATGTGTACAACTTCGAGAAGATAGGATCATCTGAGTCATGTTGCCGGAGCTTTTGTTGCCACAGAGTACAATCGGACTTTTCAGCACCTTAATAGCCACGCCTTTTGCAAAAACGTCACAAAATTCGGCAGAGAGTAAGATCATTGTCTTGAGTCTTTTCTGACTAATTTTCAGTCGGATTCGTCAAAAGGGCACCGTGCAGTACGTGAAAATTAAAATTAAAAAAAATTTTTGATTCCACTTGGCGGCACTGTGTGTATAACAAAATAATAACATTAAGATGTCTTCAGGTAGGGACGTTTTATTTACAGGTGAAGGTTTGGATTTTTAGGAGCATGTGCAGGGGAGTTATTAAGCATTCATTTATTTGTATTAGGTTCATTTTGTCTTCTTATTATTGATATTTGACTGATTCATTAAAAGCAGACAATTATGTTTTAGGTTAATTTTTTACCTGACATGTTTCGGCGAGTCTTTCGCCTTCTTCAGAGTGTCGCATGATGGTGTCTTGAGACCCGTCTTTATCAGCTGATGTTCCATGAGGGTGTGACTTACCTGTCAAAAAAATGAAAAAATCAGAGCAGTAAAAGAACAAACACAACATGAACATTACAAATCAGCAATCACTGACCACTGCAAAAGGGAAAACCACATCATGGACCGGGAGAAGGGCAGGGTCATCCGCACAGAAGAGAACAAACAACAGCGCTGGATCAGAGAGGCCATTGAGATCTGCAAGCGAGGCATAAAAACCATGAACAGAGACAAGGGAGCCTTCATCCTCTCTACCACCTGGACCAGCATCTTGGCGGAGTGAACGGACAGCGGGGGGCGTGACTTGCCTTCATTCTTGTGACAGGTAAGTCACGCCCTCATGGAACATCAGCTGATAAAGACGGGTCACAAGACAGCATCATGTGACACTCTGAAGAAGGCGAAAGACTTTTGTATTGTGACATGCTCAAGGCCTAAACACTCATCCGAGCAAATATAAGGTAGATTTTGTTCACCTGCCCGGAGAAAAACATCAACGAAAATAATTTGTATTTGTTTTAACCAGTTGGTGGCGCTACCACTGCGATCAAAAATAAGTTGGCAGCCGTCTTCAGGGCCTGAATATCCTCAAATGTGAAAGATTTCCAGAAGATGGATCATCTGAATCATTTTGCAGGAACTTTTGTTGCCACGGAGAATAATCAGACTCTGCGGCACCGTAATAGCCACGCCCTTTGAAGGAAAGTCATAAAAATAGGGATAGAGTAAGATCAATGTCTTGAGTCTTTTCTAGCCAATTTTCAATCGGATTCGTTAAAAGGGCACCATGCAGTACGTCAAAATGTAAAAAATGATATTGATTGGCGCAAGGTGTATAACTGAATATAAACATATAGATGTCTTCAGGTACAGACTCTTTATGTACATGTGAAGTTTTGGATTTTTAGCAGCATGTGCAGGAGAGTTATTAAGCATTTTGTCCATTGCGGCGAAGGAAATCTTAAGTGAAAACTTTGAAGCCCCGCCCCCGTCATATAGTATTTCGGAAACAAAAAATTTTAGCCCCAGTGTTTGTCCCAGGTCTTCAGATGCTACAGACAGAATTTTAAGGCAATCAGATGAAGCCTTTAGGATCAGGGTGCAAAAGAATGACCCCTGTAAACATGCAAAAAAGGGCAAAAGTCGGACTTTCAAAAATTCATAACTCACTTCCTGTTCATATTAGACGTTAAAATATCAAATTTTTCGCCATGCCCGATGAGACTGCCAAGTTTGGTGAGTTTTTGTGCATGTTTCAGGGGTCAAAAATGCGATCGAACAATCGGAAAAATAATAATAATAATAATTTCTACAAAAACAATAGGGACCTCGCCGCGGTCGCTGCTCGGGCCCCAATAATAATTTCTACACAAAGTCCATTGTGGTGACCCGCCCCCTTTTAAGTAAATTCAAAATGGCCGACTTCCTGTAAAACCTAGCTCATTGCTCCAAGAGACTTTTTTGTAGGTCTTGGTCTTATACATACAGTGAACCCTCGCTACTTCGCGGTTCACCTTTCGCGGGTTCAGTGCTTCGCGGGTCTAAAAAATATTCGGGGGCATTGTAGTTTCGCCGAGCGGCACGACGGGGCGCTGGAGCGGTTAGACGGCCGGCGTGCGCCGAAGAAGAGCGTGGGCGAAGAGGAGAGTGGACGAAGAAGAGCACGTTCCCCCGGACACGATCGGTGGCGACGTTTCGCGCGGTTCGGACCGTACCAGAGCTCCGGCCGGCGTGCGTGGCAGTTAAGCCGTAGAGGAGCACCTTCCCCGGGCACGGGCGGTTCCAAGCGGCCCCTAAGTTTAACCGAATGGAAGCTCCGGAGGAGGAGGGCATGCTCGCGTCACAGTAAGCCGAAGAGGAGCACCTTCCCCGGGCACGGGCGGTGCCAAGCGGCCCCTAAGTTTAACCGAATGGAAGCTCCGGGGGAGGAGGGCGGGCGTGTGTCACAGTTAAGCCAAATTGGAGCACCTCTTCTACCCGGGCACGAGCGGAGCGCGAGGCTGTCAGTTATGAATGAATAAATGAATAAATAAATAAAGAATGCCACCTTTCATTTCACAGGGCAAACCGGACGGCGTACCAGCAGGTAAAAGTCGGAGTAATTAAATAAATACTAAAAGAATGGCTGGGGAATAAAAAAATAATACGTTTTAATAATAATTTGGTTTTTTTGTTATAACATGAATTTCACTCTCTCTCTCCCCGTATATATATATATATATATATATATATATATATATATATATATATATATATATATATATATATATTTATTATATATATTGTATATTTTTTTTAAGCATTTTTGAAGGTGCGCCGCTACTTCGCGGATTTTCAGTTTTCGCGGGTGGTCTCGGTCCCCATTAACCGCGATAACCGAGGGTTCACTGTACTCCATAAAATTTACAAAAAGCGAGGTGAAACACTCAACCAGAGCTGCTTTTTTTAACATTTCTCGAGGGCCATGGCGAGCCATTTCAAAAAAGCTGCACAACTAACGTATAAAATATTGATAAATTTGCTCGGCCTGATGTGTGTGTAAAGTTTTACGAGTTGTCGTTCATATTTAGAACCTCATAATCAGCTTTGTTTTATTGCCGAACAGTGCAATGCCACTCCCACAACTTTTCACGAAAAAGGACGAATTTCGTATTGTGACATCCTCATGGCCGAAACAGTCATCCGAGCATATATGAGGGCGACCTTGTTGAGTTGCACGGAGAAAAACATCCAAGAAAATAACTTGTATTAGCTTTTACCAGTTGGTGGCGCTACTACTACGATGTAAAATAAGTCGGTAGCTGTCTTCAGGGCTAAAGTATCCTCAAATGTGTACAACTTCGAGAAGATAGGATCATCTGAGTCATGTTGCCGGAGCTTTTGTTGCCACAGAGTACAATCGGACTTTTCAGCACCTTCATAGCCACGCCTTTTGCCAAAACGTCACAAAATTCGGCAGAGAGTAAGATCATTGTCTTGAGTCTTTTCTGACTAATTTTCAGTCGGATTCGTCAAAAGGGCACCGTGCAGTACGTGAAAATTAAAATAAAAACAAATTTTTGATTCCACTTGGCGGCACTGTGTGTATAACAAAATAATAACATTACGATGTCTTCAGGTCGGGACGTTTTATTTACAGGTGAAGGTTTGGATTTTTAGGAGCATCTGCAGGGGAGTTATTAAGCATTCATTTATTTGTATTAGGTTCATTTTGTCTTCTTATTATTGATATTTGACTGATTCATTAAAAGCAGACAATTATGTTTTAGGTTAATTTTTTACCTGACATGTTTCGGCGAGTCTTTCGCCTTCTTCAGAGTGTCGCATTATGGTGTCTTGAGCTGATGTTCCATGAGGGTGTGACTTACCTGTCAAAAAAATGAAAAAAATCAGAGCAGTAAAAGAACAAGCACAACATGAACATTACAAATCAGCAATCACTGACCACTGCAAAAGGGAAAACCACATCATGGACCGGGAGAAGGGCAGGGTCATCCGCACAGAAGAGAACAAACAACAGCGCTGGATCAGAGAGGCCATTGAGATCTGCAAGCGAGGCATAAAAACCATGAACAGAGACAAGGGAGCCTTCATCCTCTCTACCACCTGGACCAGCATCTTGGCGGAGTGAACGGACAGCGGGGGGCGTGACTTGCCTTCATTCTTGTGACAGGTAAGTCACGCCCTCATGGAACATCAGCTGATAAAGACGGGTCACAAGACAGCATCATGTGACACTCTGAAGAAGGCGAAAGACTTTCGTATTGTGACATGCTCAAGGCCTAAACACTCATCCGAGCAAATATAAGGTAGATTTTGTTCACCTGCCCGGAGAAAAACATCAACGAAAATAATTTGTATTTGTTTTAACCAGTTGGTGGCGCTACCACTGCGATCAAAAATAAGTTGGCAGCCGTCTTCAGGGCCTGAATATCCTCAAATGTGAAAAATTTCGAGAAGATGGATCATCTGAATCATTTTGCAGGAACTTTTGTTGCCACAGAGAATAATCAGACTCTGCGGCACCGTAATAGCCACGCCCTTCGAAGGAAAGTCACAAAAATAGGGATAGAGTAAGATCAATGTCTTGAGTCTTTTCTAGCCAATTTTCAATCAGATTCGTTAAAAGGGCACCGTGCAGTACGTCAAAATGTAAAAAATGATATTGATTGGCGCAAGGTGTATAACTGAATATAAACATATAGATGTCTTCAGGTACAGACTTTTTATGTACATGTGAAGTTTTGGATTTTTAGCAGCATGTGCAGGAGAGTTATTAAGCATTTTGTCCATTGCGGCGAAGGAAATCTTAAGTGAAAACTTTGAAGCCCCGCCCCCGTCATATAGTATTTCGGAAACAAAAAATTTTAGCCCCAGTGTTTGTCCCAGGTCTTCAGATGCTACAGACAGAATTTTAAGGCAATCAGATGAAGCCTTTAGGATCAGGGTGCAAAAGAATGACCCCTGTAAACATGCAAAAAAGGGCAAAAGTCGGACTTTCAAAAATTCATAACTCACTTCCTGTTCATATTAGACGTTAAAATATCAAATTTTTCGCCATGCCCGATGAGACTGCCAAGTTTGGTGAGTTTTTGTGCATGTTTCGGGGGTCAAAAATGCGATCGAACAATCGGAAAAATAATAATAATAATAATTTCTACAAAAACAATAGGGACTTCGCAGCGGTCGCTGCTCAGGCCCTAATAATAATAATAATAATATTAATAATAATAAAAGTAATAATATTTTCTACAAAAACAATAGGGACCTCGCAGCCGTCGCAGCTCGGGCCCTAATAACAATTTCTAGAAAAACAATAGGGACCTCGCAGCGGTCACTGCTCGGGCCCTAATAATAATAATAATAAAAATAATAATAATTTCCACAAAAACAATGGGGACCTCGTAGCGGTCGCTGCTCAGGCCCTAATAATAATTTCTACAAAAACAATAGGGACCTCGCCGCCGTCGCTGCTCGGGCCCCAATAATAATTTCTACACAAAGTCCATTGTGGTGACCCGCCCCCTTTTAAGTAAATTCAAAATGGCCGACTTCCTGTAAAACCTAGCTCATTGCTCCAAGAGACTTTTTTGTAGGTCTTGGTCTTATACATACAGTGAACCCTCGCTACTTCGCGGTTCACCTTTCGCGGGTTCAGTGCTTCGCGGGTCTAAAAAATATTCGGGGGCATTGTAGTTTCGCCGAGCGGCACGACGGGGCGCTGGAGCGGTTAGACGGCCGGCGTGCGCCGAAGAAGAGCGTGGGCGAAGAGGAGAGTGGACGAAGAAGAGCACGTTCTCCCGGACACGATCGGTGGCGACGTTTCGCGCGGTTCGGACCGTACCAGAGCTCCGGCCGGCGTGCGTGGCAGTTAAGCCGTAGAGGAGCACCTTCCCCGGGCACGGGCGGTGCCAAGCGGCCCCTAAGTTTAACCGAATGGAAGCTCCGGAGGAGGAGGGCATGCTCGCGTCACAGTAAGCCGAAGAGGAGCACCTTCCCCGGGCACGGGCGGTTCCAAGCGGCCCCTAAGTTTAACCGAATGGAAGCTCCGGAGGAGGAGGGCATGCTCGCGTCACAGTAAGCCGAAGAGGAGCACCTTCCCCGGGCACGGGCGGTTCCAAGCGGCCCCTAAGTTTAACTGAATGGAAGCTCCGGAGGAGGAGGGCATGCTCGCGTCACAGTAAGCCGAAGAGGAGCACCTTCCCCGGGCACGGGCGGTGCCAAGCGGCCCCTAAGTTTAACCGAATGGAAGTTCCGGGGGAGGAGGGCGGGCGTGTGTCACAGTTAAGCCGAATTGGAGCACCTCTTCCGCCCGGGCACGAGCGGAGCGCGAGGCTGTCAGTTATGAATGAATAAATGAATAAATAAATAAAGAATGCCACCTTTCATTTCACAGGGCACACCGGACGGCGTACCAGCAGGTAAAAGTCGGAGTAATTAAATAAATACAAAAAGAATGGCTGGGGAATAAAAAAATAATACGTTTTAATAATAATTTGGTTTTTTTGTTATAAAATGAATTTCACTCTCTCTCTCCCCGTATATATATATATATATATATATATATATATATATATATATATATATATATATATATTTATTATATATATTGTATATTTTTTTTAAGCATTTTTGAAGGTGCGCCGCTACTTCGCGGATTTTCAGTTTTCGCGGGTGGTCTCGGTCCCCATTAACCGCGATAACCGAGGGTTCACTGTACTCCATAAAATTTACAAAAAGCGAGGTGAAACACTCAATCAGGGCTGCTTTTTTGAACATTTCTCGAGGGCCATGGCGAGCCATTTCAAAAAAGCTGCACAACTAACGTATAAAATATTGATAAATTTGCTCGGCCTGATGTGTGTGTAAAGTTTCACGAGTTGTCGTTCATATTTAGAACCTCATAATCAGCGTTGTTTTATTGCCGAACAGTGCAATGCCACTCCCACAACTTTTCACGAAAAAGGACTAATTTCGTGTTGTGACATCCTCATGGCCGAAACAGTCATCCGAGCATATATGAGGGCGACCTTGTTGAGTTGCACGGAGAAAAACATCCAAGAAAATAACTTGTATTAGCTTTTACCAGTTGGTGGCGCTACTACTACGATGAAAAATAAGTCGGTAGATGTCTTCAGGGCTGAAGTATCCTCAAATGTGTACAACTTCGAGAAGATAGGATCATCTGAGTCATGTTGCCGGAGCTTTTGTTGCCACAGAGTACAATCGGACTTTTCAGCACCTTAATAGCCACGCCTTTTGCCAAAACGTCACAAAATTCGGCAGAGAGTAAGATCATTGTCTTGAGTCTTTTCTGACTAATTTTCAGTCGGATTCGTCAAAAGGGCACCGTGCAGTACGTGAAAATTAAAATAAAAACAAATTTTTGATTCCACTTGGCGGCGCTGTGTGTATAACAAAATAATAACATTAAGATGTCTTCAGGTCGGGACGTTTTATTTACAGGTGAAGGTTTGGATTTTTAGGAGCATGTGCAGGGGAGTTATTAAGCATTCATTTATTTGTATTAGGTTCATTTTGTCTTCTTATTATTGATATTTGACTGATTCATTAAAAGCAGACAATTATGTTTTAGGTTAATTTTTTACCTGACATGTTTCGGCGAGTCTTTTGCCTTCTTCAGAGTGTCGCATGATGGTGTCTTGAGACCCGTCTTTATCAGCTGATGTTCCATGAGGGTGTGACTTACCTGTCAAAAAAATGAAAAAATCAGAGCAGTAAAAGAACAAGCACAACATGAACATTACAAATCAGCAATCACTGACCACTGCAAAAGGGAAAACCACATCATGGACCGGGAGAAGGGCAGGGTCATCCGCACCGAAGAGAACAAACAACAGCGCTGGATCAGAGAGGCCATTGAGATCTGCAAGCGAGGCATAAAAACCATGAACAGAGACAAGGGAGCCTTCATCCTCTCTACCACCTGGAGCAGCATTTTGGCGGAGTGAACGGACAGCGGGGGGCGTGACTTGCCTTCATTCTTGTGACAGGTAAGTCACGCCCTCATGGAACATCAGCTGATAAAGACGGGCCACAAGACACCATCATGTGACACTCTGAAGAAGGCGAAAGACTTTCGTATTTTGACATCCTCAAGGCCTAAACACTCATCCGAGCAAATGTAAGGTAGATTTTGTTAACCTGCCCGGAGAAAAAAATCAACGAAAATAATTTGTATTTGTTTTAACCAGTTGGTGGCGCTACCACTGCGATCAAAAATAAGTTGGCAGCCGTCTTCAGGGCCTGAATATCCTCAAATGTGAAAAATTTCGAGAAGATGGATCATCTGAATCATTTTGCAGGAACTTTTGTTGCCACGGAGAATAATCAGACTCTGCGGCACCGTAATAGCCACGCCCTTCGAAGGAAAGTCACAAAAATAGGGATAGAGTAAGATCAATGTCTTGAGTCTTTTCTAGCCAATTTTCAATCAGATTCGTTAAAAGGGCACCGTGCAGTACGTCAAAATGTAAAAAATGATATTGATTGGCGCAAGGTGTATAAATGAATATAAATATATAGATGTCTTCAGGTACAGACTCTTTATGTACATGTGAAGTTTTGGATTTTTAGCAGCATGTGCAGGAGAGTTATTAAGCATTTTGTCCATTGCGGCGAAGGAAATCTTAAGTGAAAACTTTGATGCCTCGCCCCCGTCATATAGTATTTCGGAAACAAAAAATTTTAGCCCCAGTGTTTGTGCCAGGTCTTCAGATGCTACTGACAGAATTTTAAGGCAATCAGATGAAGCCTTTAGGATCAGGGTGCAAAAGAATGACCCCTGTAAACATGCAAAAAAGGGCAAAAGTCGGACTTTCAAAAATTCATAACTCACTTCCTGTTCATATTAGACGTTAAAATATCAAATTTTTCGCCATGCCCGATGAGACTGCCAAGTTTGGTGAGTTTTTGTGCATGTTTCGGGGGTCAAAAATGCGATCGAACAATCGGAAAAATAATAATAAAAATAATTTCTACAAAAACAATAGGGACTTCGCAGCGGTCGCTGCTCAGACCCTAATAATAATAATAATAATAATAATAAAAGTAATAATATCTTCTACAAAAACAATAGGGACCTCGCCGCGGTCGCTGCTCGGGCCCCAATAATAATTTCTACACAAAGTCCATTGTGGTGACCCGCCCCCTTTTAAGTAAATTCAAAATGGCCGACTTCCTGTAAAACCTAGCTCATTGCTCCAATAGACTTTTTTGTAGGTCTTGGTCTTATACATACAGTGAACCCTCGCTACTTCGCGGTTCACCTTTCGCGGGTTCAGTGCTTCGCGGGTCTAAAAAATATTCGGGGGCATTGTAGTTTCGCCGAGCGGCACGACGGGGCGCTGGAGCGGTTAGACGGCCGGCGTGCGCCGAAGAAGAGCGTGGGCGAAGAGGAGAGTGGACGAAGAAGAGCACGTTCCCCCGGACACAATCGGTGGCGACGTTTCGCGCGGTTCGGACCGTACCAGAGCTCCGGCCAGCGTGCGTGGCAGTTAAGCCGTAGAGGAGCACCTTCCCCGGGCACGGGCGGTGCCAAGCGGCCCCTAAGTTTAACCGAATGGAAGCTCCGGGGGAGGAGGACGGGCGTGTGTCACAGTTAAGCCAAATTGGAGCACCTCTTCTGCCCGGGCACGAGCGGAGCGCGAGGCTGTCAGTTATGAATGAATAAATGAATAAATAAATAAAGAATGCCACCTTTCATTTCACAGGGCACACCGGACGGCGTACCAGCAGGTAAAAGTCGGAGTAATTAAATAAATACAAAAAGAATGGCTGGGGAATAAAAAAATAATACGTTTTAATAATAATTTGTTTTTTTTTTTATAACATGAATTTCACTCTCTCTCTCCCCGTATATATATATATATATATATATATATATATATTTATATATTTATTATATATATTGTATATTTTTTTTAAGCATTTTTGAAGGTGCGCCGCTACTTCGCGGATTTTCAGTTTTCGCGGATGGTCTCGGTCCCCATTAACCGCGATAACAGAGAGTTCACTGTACTCCATAAAATTTACAAAAAGCGAGGTGAAACATTCAACCAGAGCTGCTTTTTTTTAACATTTCTCGAGGGCCATGGCGAGCCATTTCAAAAAAGCTGCACAACTAACGTATAAAATATTGATAAATTTGCTCGGCCTGATGTGTGTGTAAAGTTTTACGAGTTGTCGTTCATATTTAGAACCTCATAATCAGCTTTGTTTTATTGCCGAACAGTGCAATGCCACTCCCACAACTTTTCACGAAAAATCACGAATTTCGTATTGTGACATCCTCATGGCCGAAACAGTCATCCGAGCATATATGAGGGCGACCTTGTTGAGTTGCACGGAGAAAAACATCCAAGAAAATAACTTGTATTAGCTTTTACCAGTTGGTGGCGCTACTACTACGATGTAAAATAAGTTGGTAGATGTCTTCAGGGCTGAAGTATCCTCAAATGTGTACAACTTCGAGAAGATAGGATCATCTGAGTCATGTTGCCGGAGCTTTTGTTGCCACAGAGTACAATCGGACTTTTCAGCACCTTAATAGCCACGCCTTTTGCCAAAACGTCACAAAATTCGGCAGAGAGTAAGATCATTGTCTTGAGTCTTTTCTGACTAATTTTCAGTCGGATTCGTCAAAAGGGCACCGTGCAGTACGTGAAAATTAAAATAAAAACAAATTTTTGATTCCACTTGGCGGCACTGTGTGTATAACAAAATAATAACATTAAGATGTCTTCAGGTCGGGACGTTTTATTTACAGGTGAAGGTTTGGATTTTTAGGAGCATGTGCAGGGGAGTTATTAAGCATTCATTTATTTGTATTAGGTTCATTTTGTCTTCTTATTATTGATATTTGACTGATTCATTAAAAGCAGACAATTATGTTTTAGGTTAATTTTTTACCTGACATGTTTCGGCGAGTCTTTCGCCTTCTTCAGAGTGTCGCATGATGGTGTCTTGAGACCCGTCTTTATCAGCTGATGTTCCATGAGGGTGTGACTTACCTGTCAAAAAAATGAAAAAATCAGAGCAGTAAAAGAACAAGCACAACATGAACATTACAAATCAGCAATCACTGACCACTGCAAAAGGGAAAACCACATCATGGACCGGGAGAAGGGCAGGGTCATCCGCACAGAAGAGAACAAACAACAGCGCTGGATCAGAGAGGCCATTGAGATCTGCAAGCGAGGCATAAAAACCATGAACAGAGACAAGGGAGCCTTCATCCTCTCTACCACCTGGACCAGCATCTTGGCGGAGTGAACGGACAGCGGGGGGCGTGACTTGCCTTCATTCTTGTGACAGGTAAGTCACGCCCTCATGGAACATCAGCTGATAAAGACGGGTCACAAGACACCATCATGTGACACTCTGAAGAAGGCGAAAGACTTTCGTATTGTGACATGCTCAAGGCCTAAACACTCATCCGAGCAAATATAAGGTAGATTTTGTTAACCTGCCCGGAGAAAAACATCAACGAAAATAATTTGTATTTGTTTTAACCAGTTGGTGGCGCTACCACTGCGATCAAAAATAAGTTGGCAGCCGTCTTCAGGGCCTGAATATCCTCAAATGTGAAAGATTTCCAGAAGATGGATCATCTGAATCATTTTGCAGGAACTTTTGTTGCCACGGAGAATAATCAGACTCTGCGGCACCGTAATAGCCACGCCCTTTGAAGGAAAGTCATAAAAATAGGGATAGAGTAAGATCAATGTCTTGAGTCTTTTCTAGCCAATTTTCAGTCGGATTCGTTAAAAGGGCACCGTGCAGTACGTCAAAATGTAAACATTTATATTGATTGGCGCAAGGTGTATAACTGAATATAAACATATAGATGTCTTCAGGTACCGACTCTTTATGTACATGTGAAGTTTTGGATTTTTAGCAGCACGTGCAGGAGAGTTATTAAGCATTTTGTCCATTGCGGCGAAGGAAATCTTAAGTGAAAACTTTGAAGCCCCGCCCCCGTCATATAGTATTTCGGAAACAAAAAATTTTAGCCCCAGTGTTTGTCCCAGGTCTTAAGATGCTCCAGACAGAACTTTAAGGCAATCAGATGAAGCCTTTAGGATCAGGGTGCAAAAGAATGACCCCTGTAAACATGCAAAAAAGGGCAAAAGTCGGACTTTCAAAAATTCATAACTCACTTCCTGTTCATATTAGACGTTAAAAAATATCAAATTTTTCGCCATGCCCGATGAGACTGCCAAGTTTGGTGAGTTTTTGTGCATGTTTCGGGGGTCAAAAATGCGATCGAACAATCGGAAAAATAATAATAATAATAATTTCTACAAAAACAATAGGGACTTCGCAGCGGTCGCTGCTCAGGCCCTAATAATAATAATAATAATAATAATAAAAGTAATAATATTTTCTACAAAAACAATAGGGACCTCGCCGCGGTCGCTGCTCGGGCCCCAATAATAATTTCTACACAAAGTCCATTGTGGAGACCCGCCCCCTTTTAAGTAAATTCAAAATGGCCGACTTCCTGTAAAACCTAGCTCATTGCTCCAAGAGACTTTTTTGTAGGTCTTGGTCTTATACATACAGTGAACCCTCGCTACTTCGAGGTTCACCTTTCGCGGGTTCAGTGCTTCGCGGGTCTAAAAAATATTCGGGGGCATTGTAGTTTCGCCGAGCGGCACGACGGGGCGCTGGAGCGGTTAGACGGCCGGCGTGCGCCGAAGAAGAGCGTGGGCGAAGAGGAGAGTGGACGAAGAAGAGCACGTTCCCCCGGACACGATCGGTGGCGACGTTTCGCGCGGTTCGGACCGTACCAGAGCTCCGGCCGGCGTGCGTGGCAGTTAAGCCGTAGAGGAGCACCTTCCCCGGGCACGGGCGGTTCCAAGCGGCCCCTGAGTTTAACCGAATGGAAGCTCCGGAGGAGGAGGGCATGCTCGCGTCACAGTAAGCCGAAGAGGAGCACCTTCCCCGGGCACGGGCGGTTCCAAGCGGCCCCTAAGTTTAACCGAATGGAAGCTCCGGAGGAGGAGGGCATGCTCGCGTCACAGTAAGCCGAAGAGGAGCACCTTCCCCGGGCACGGGCGGTGCCAAGCGGCCCCTAAGTTTAACCGAATGGAAGCTCCGGGGGAGGAGGGCGGGCGTGTGTCACAGTTAAGCCAAATTGGAGCACCTCTTCTACCCGGGCACGAGCGGAGCGCGAGGCTGTCAGTTATGAATGAATAAATGAATAAATAAATAAAGAATGCCACCTTTCATTTCACAGGGCAAACCGGACGGCGTACCAGCAGGTAAAAGTCGGAGTAATTAAATAAATACTAAAAGAATGGCTGGGGAATAAAAAAATAATACGTTTTAATAATAATTTGGTTTTTTTGTTATAACATGAATTTCACTCTCTCTCTCCCCGTATATATATATATATATATATATATATATATATATATATATATATATATATATATATATATATATTTATTATATATATTGTATATTTTTTTTAAGCATTTTTGAAGGTGCGCCGCTACTTCGCGGATTTTCAGTTTTCGCGGGTGGTCTCGGTCCCCATTAACCGCGATAACCGAGGGTTCACTGTACTCCATAAAATTTACAAAAAGCGAGGTGAAACACTCAACCAGAGCTGCTTTTTTTTAACATTTCTCGAGGGCCATGGCGAGCCATTTAAAAAAAGCTGCACAACTAACGTATAAAATATTGATAAATTTGCTCGGCCTGATGTGTGTGTAAAGTTTTACGAGTTGTCGTTCATATTTAGAACCTCATAATCAGCTTTGTTTTATTGCCGAACAGTGCAATGCCACTCCCACAACTTTTCACGAAAAAGGACGAATTTCGTATTGTGACATCCTCATGGCCGAAACAGTCATCCGAGCATATATGAGGGCGACCTTGTTGAGTTGCACGGAGAAAAACATCCAAGAAAATAACTTGTATTAGCTTTTACCAGTTGGTGGCGCTACTACTACGATGTAAAATAAGTCGGTAGCTGTCTTCAGGGCTGAAGTATCCTCAAATGTGTACAACTTCGAGAAGATAGGATCATCTGAGTCATGTTGCCGGAGCTTTTGTTGCCACAGAGTACAATCGGACTTTTCAGCACCTTCATAGCCACGCCTTTTGCCAAAACGTCACAAAATTCGGCAGAGAGTAAGATCATTGTCTTGAGTCTTTTCTGACTAATTTTCAGTCGGATTCGTCAAAAGGGCACCGTGCAGTACGTGAAAATTAAAATAAAAACAAATTTTTGATTCCACTTGGCGGCACTGTGTGTATAACAAAATAATAACATTACGATGTCTTCAGGTCGGGACGTTTTATTTACAGGTGAAGGTTTGGATTTTTAGGAGCATCTGCAGGGGAGTTATTAAGCATTCATTTATTTGTATTAGGTTCATTTTGTCTTCTTATTATTGATATTTGACTGATTCATTAAAAGCAGACAATTATGTTTTAGGTTAATTTTTTACCTGACATGTTTCGGCGAGTCTTTCGCCTTCTTCAGAGTGTCGCATTATGGTGTCTTGAGCTGATGTTCCATGAGGGTGTGACTTACCTGTCAAAAAAATGAAAAAAATCAGAGCAGTAAAAGAACAAGCACAACATGAACATTACAAATCAGCAATCACTGACCACTGCAAAAGGGAAAACCACATCATGGACCGGGAGAAGGGCAGGGTCATCCGCACAGAAGAGAACAAACAACAGCGCTGGATCAGAGAGGCCATTGAGATCTGCAAGCGAGGCATAAAAACCATGAACAGAGACAAGGGAGACAAGGGAGCCTTCATCCTCTCTACCACCTGGACCAGCATCTTGGCGGAGTGAACGGACAGCGGGGGGCGTGACTTGCCTTCATTCTTGTGACAGGTAAGTCACGCCCTCATGGAACATCAGCTGATAAAGACGGGTCACAAGACAGCATCATGTGACACTCTGAAGAAGGCGAAAGACTTTCGTATTGTGACATGCTCAAGGCCTAAACACTCATCCGAGCAAATATAAGGTAGATTTTGTTCACCTGCCCGGAGAAAAACATCAACGAAAATAATTTGTATTTGTTTTAACCAGTTGGTGGCGCTACCACTGCGATCAAAAATAAGTTGGCAGCCGTCTTCAGGGCCTGAATATCCTCAAATGTGAAAAATTTCGAGAAGATGGATCATCTGAATCATTTTGCAGGAACTTTTGTTGCCACAGAGAATAATCAGACTCTGCGGCACCGTAATAGCCACGCCCTTCGAAGGAAAGTCACAAAAATAGGGATAGAGTAAGATCAATGTCTTGAGTCTTTTCTAGCCAATTTTCAATCAGATTCGTTAAAAGGGCACCGTGCAGTACGTCAAAATGTAAAAAATGATATTGATTGGCGCAAGGTGTATAACTGAATATAAACATATAGATGTCTTCAGGTACAGACTTTTTATGTACATGTGAAGTTTTGGATTTTTAGCAGCATGTGCAGGAGAGTTATTAAGCATTTTGTCCATTGCGGCGAAGGAAATCTTAAGTGAAAACTTTGAAGCCCCGCCCCCGTCATATAGTATTTCGGAAACAAAAAATTTTAGCCCCAGTGTTTGTCCCAGGTCTTCAGATGCTACAGACAGAATTTTAAGGCAATCAGATGAAGCCTTTAGGATCAGGGTGCAAAAGAATGACCCCTGTAAACATGCAAAAAAGGGCAAAAGTCGGACTTTCAAAAATTCATAACTCACTTCCTGTTCATATTAGACGTTAAAATATCAAATTTTTCGCCATGCCCGATGAGACTGCCAAGTTTGGTGAGTTTTTGTGCATGTTTCGGGGGTCAAAAATGCGATCGAACAATCGGAAAAATAATAATAATAATAATTTCTACAAAAACAATAGGGACTTCGCAGCGGTCGCTGCTCAGGCCCTAATAATAATAATAATAATATTAATAATAATAAAAGTAATAATATTTTCTACAAAAACAATAGGGACCTCGCAGCCGTCGCAGCTCGGGCCCTAATAACAATTTCTAGAAAAACAATTGGGACCTCGCAGCGGTCACTGCTCGGGCCCTAATAATAATAATAATAAAAATAATAATAATTTCCACAAAAACAATGGGGACCTCGTAGCGGTCGCTGCTCAGGCCCTAATAATAATTTCTACAAAAACAATAGGGACCTCGCCGCCGTCGCTGCTCGGGCCCCAATAATAATTTCTACACAAAGTCCATTGTGGTGACCCGCCCCCTTTTAAGTAAATTCAAAATGGCCGACTTCCTGTAAAACCTAGCTCATTGCTCCAAGAGACTTTTTTGTAGGTCTTGGTCTTATACATACAGTGAACCCTCGCTACTTCGCGGTTCACCTTTCGCGGGTTCAGTGCTTCGCGGGTCTAAAAAATATTCGGGGGCATTGTAGTTTCGCCGAGCGGCACGACGGGGCGCTGGAGCGGTTAGACGGCCGGCGTGCGCCGAAGAAGAGCGTGGGCGAAGAGGAGAGTGGACGAAGAAGAGCACGTTCTCCCGGACACGATCGGTGGCGACGTTTCGCGCGGTTCGGACCGTACCAGAGCTCCGGCCGGCGTGCGTGGCAGTTAAGCCGTAGAGGAGCACCTTCCCCGGGCACGGGCGGTGCCAAGCGGCCCCTAAGTTTAACCGAATGGAAGCTCCGGAGGAGGAGGGCATGCTCGCGTCACAGTAAGCCGAAGAGGAGCACCTTCCCCGGGCACGGGCGGTTCCAAGCGGCCCCTAAGTTTAACCGAATGGAAGCTCCGGAGGAGGAGGGCATGCTCGCGTCACAGTAAGCCGAAGAGGAGCACCTTCCCCGGGCACGGGCGGTTCCAAGCGGCCCCTAAGTTTAACTGAATGGAAGCTCCGGAGGAGGAGGGCATGCTCGCGTCACAGTAAGCCGAAGAGGAGCACCTTCCCCGGGCACGGGCGGTGCCAAGCGGCCCCTAAGTTTAACCGAATGGAAGTTCCGGGGGAGGAGGGCGGGCGTGTGTCACAGTTAAGCCGAATTGGAGCACCTCTTCCGCCCGGGCACGAGCGGAGCGCGAGGCTGTCAGTTATGAATGAATAAATGAATAAATAAATAAAGAATGCCACCTTTCATTTCACAGGGCACACCGGACGGCGTACCAGCAGGTAAAAGTCGGAGTAATTAAATAAATACAAAAAGAATGGCTGGGGAATAAAAAAATAATACGTTTTAATAATAATTTGGTTTTTTTGTTATAAAATGAATTTCACTCTCTCTCTCCCCGTATATATATATATATATATATATATATATATTTATTATATATATTGTATATTTTTTTTAAGCATTTTTGAAGGTGCGCCGCTACTTCGCGGATTTTCAGTTTTCGCGGGTGGTCTCGGTCCCCATTAACCGCGATAACCGAGGGTTCACTGTACTCCATAAAATTTACAAAAAGCGAGGTGAAACACTCAATCAGGGCTGCTTTTTTGAACATTTCTCGAGGGCCATGGCGAGCCATTTCAAAAAAGCTGCACAACTAACGTATAAAATATTGATAAATTTGCTCGGCCTGATGTGTGTGTAAAGTTTCACGAGTTGTCGTTCATATTTAGAACCTCATAATCAGCTTTGTTTTATTGCCGAACAGTGCAATGCCACTCCCACAACTTTTCACGAAAAAGGACTAATTTCGTGTTGTGACATCCTCATGGCCGAAACAGTCATCCGAGCATATATGAGGGCGACCTTGTTGAGTTGCACGGAGAAAAACATCCAAGAAAATAACTTGTATTAGCTTTTACCAGTTGGTGGCGCTACTACTACGATGAAAAATAAGTCGGTAGATGTCTTCAGGGCTGAAGTATCCTCAAATGTGTACAACTTCGAGAAGATAGGATCATCTGAGTCATGTTGCCGGAGCTTTTGTTGCCACAGAGTACAATCGGACTTTTCAGCACCTTAATAGCCACGCCTTTTGCCAAAACGTCACAAAATTCGGCAGAGAGTAAGATCATTGTCTTGAGTCTTTTCTGACTAATTTTCAGTCGGATTCGTCAAAAGGGCACCGTGCAGTACGTGAAAATTAAAATAAAAACAAATTTTTGATTCCACTTGGCGGCGCTGTGTGTATAACAAAATAATAACATTAAGATGTCTTCAGGTCGGGACGTTTTATTTACAGGTGAAGGTTTGGATTTTTAGGAGCATGTGCAGGGGAGTTATTAAGCATTCATTTATTTGTATTAGGTTCATTTTGTCTTCTTATTATTGATATTTGACTGATTCATTAAAAGCAGACAATTATGTTTTAGGTTAATTTTTTACCTGACATGTTTCGGCGAGTCTTTTGCCTTCTTCAGAGTGTCGCATGATGGTGTCTTGAGACCCGTCTTTATCAGCTGATGTTCCATGAGGGTGTGACTTACCTGTCAAAAAAATGAAAAAATCAGAGCAGTAAAAGAACAAGCACAACATGAACATTACAAATCAGCAATCACTGACCACTGCAAAAGGGAAAACCACATCATGGACCGGGAGAAGGGCAGGGTCATCCGCACCGAAGAGAACAAACAACAGCGCTGGATCAGAGAGGCCATTGAGATCTGCAAGCGAGGCATAAAAACCATGAACAGAGACAAGGGAGCCTTCATCCTCTCTACCACCTGGAGCAGCATTTTGGCGGAGTGAATGGACAGCGGGGGGTGTGACTTGCCTTCATTCTTGTGACAGGTAAGTCACGCCCTCATGGAACATCAGCTGATAAAGACGGGCCACAAGACACCATCATGTGACACTCTGAAGAAGGCGAAAGACTTTCGTATTGTGACATCCTCAAGGCCTAAACACTCATCCGAGCAAATGTAAGGTAGATTTTGTTAACCTGCCCGGAGAAAAAAATCAACGAAAATAATTTGTATTTGTTTTAACCAGTTGGTGGCGCTACCACTGCGATCAAAAATAAGTTGGCAGCCGTCTTCAGGGCCTGAATATCCTCAAATGTGAAAAATTTCGAGAAGATGGATCATCTGAATCATTTTGCAGGAACTTTTGTTGCCACGGAGAATAATCAGACTCTGCGGCACCGTAATAGCCACGCCCTTCGAAGGAAAGTCACAAAAATAGGGATAGAGTAAGATCAATGTCTTGAGTCTTTTCTAGCCAATTTTCAATCAGATTCGTTAAAAGGGCACCGTGCAGTACGTCAAAATGTAAAAAATGATATTGATTGGCGCAAGGTGTATAAATGAATATAAATATATAGATGTCTTCAGGTACAGACTCTTTATGTACATGTGAAGTTTTGGATTTTTAGCAGCATGTGCAGGAGAGTTATTAAGCATTTTGTCCATTGCGGCGAAGGAAATCTTAAGTGAAAACTTTGAAGCCCCGCCCCCGTCATATAGTATTTCGGAAACAAAAAATTTTAGCCCCAGTGTTTGTCCCAGGTCTTAAGATGCTCCAGACAGAACTTTAAGGCAATCAGATGAAGCCTTTAGGATCAGGGTGCAAAAGAATGACCCCTGTAAACATGCAAAAAAGGGAAAAAGTCGGACTTTCAAAAATTCATAACTCACTTCCTGTTCATATTAGACGTTAAAAAATATCAAATTTTTCGCCATGCCCGATGAGACTGCCAAGTTTGGTGAGTTTTTGTGCATGTTTCGGGGGTCAAAAATGCGATCGAACAATCGGAAAAATAATAATAATAATAATTTCTACAAAAACAATAGGGACTTCGCAGCGGTCGCTGCTCATAGAATAGAATAGAATAGAATAGAAATCCCTTTATTGTCATTGTACTCAAGTGTGCAACGAGATTAGAGGGCTCCCCTCTCCAGTGCAATACAACAATAATACAGACAAATATATAAATTAGATAAATAAAGAAGACAGTGCAATGGAATTCAGTACTGAATAGGGCATATAGAAACACATCACAATGCTGTTTTGCGAGGTTAGGGTGGTCTCGTGTGTGTGTGAGAGTTCAGTATGGAGATGGCTCTCGGAAAGAAACTGTTTCTCAGTCTATTGGTCCTTGATTTGATGCATCTGTAGCGCCTGCCAGAGGGCAACAGGTCGAACAGGTGTGAGTTTGGGTGGGTATTGTCATTGACGATGTTGAGAGCCCTTCTGAGGCACCGGGCGGTGTAGATGTCCGACAGTGGGGGGAGAGGGCAGCCAATAATCCTTTGCGCTGTTTTGACTGTCCTCTGGAGCCTCACTCTGTCCGCCTCAGTGCAGCCGCTGTACCAGGTGGAGACACAGTACGTCAGCAGGCTCTCGATGGACGAGTGGTAGAAGGCCAGCAGCAGCTTCCTGTCCAGGTTGAATTTCCTGAGGACTCTCAGGAAGTGCAGACGTTGGCGGACCTTCTTTACCACTGCTGTGGTGTTGTGACTCCAAGAAAGGTCATCGGAGATCTGTACTCCCAGGAACTTGAACGTGTGGACCCTCTCCACACACACGCCTTCGATGCAGAGGGGGGGCGGCAGCGTCTTGTTCCTCCTGAAGTCGACGACAATCTCCTTTGTTTTAGCAGAGTTAAGGTGCAGTCTGTTGTCCTTGCACCAAGTTGTCAGACCCTAATAATAATAATAATAATAATAATAAAAGTAATAATATTTTCTACAAAAACAATAGGGACCTCGCCGCGGTCGCTGCTCGGGCCCCAATAATAATTTCTACACAAAGTCCATTGTGGAGACCCGCCCCCTTTTAAGTAAATTCAAAATGGCCGACTTCCTGTAAAACCTAGCTCATTGCTCCAAGAGACTTTTTTGTAGGTCTTGGTCTTATACATACAGTGAACCCTCGCTACTTCGAGGTTCACCTTTCGCGGGTTCAGTGCTTCGCGGGTCTAAAAAATATTCGGGGGCATTGTAGTTTCGCCGAGCGGCACGACGGGGCGCTGGAGCGGTTAGACGGCCGGCGTGCGCCGAAGAAGAGCGTGGGCGAAGAGGAGAGTGGACGAAGAAGAGCACGTTCCCCCGGACACGATCGGTGGCGACGTTTCGCGCGGTTCGGACCGTACCAGAGCTCCGGCCGGCGTGCGTGGCAGTTAAGCCGTAGAGGAGCACCTTCCCCGGGCACGGGCGGTTCCAAGCGGCCCCTGAGTTTAACCGAATGGAAGCTCCGGAGGAGGAGGGCATGCTCGCGTCACAGTAAGCCGAAGAGGAGCACCTTCCCCGGGCACGGGCGGTTCCAAGCGGCCCCTAAGTTTAACCGAATGGAAGCTCCGGAGGAGGAGGGCATGCTCGCGTCACAGTAAGCCGAAGAGGAGCACCTTCCCCGGGCACGGGCGGTGCCAAGCGGCCCCTAAGTTTAACCGAATGGAAGCTCCGGGGGAGGAGGGCGGGCGTGTGTCACAGTTAAGCCGAATTGGAGCACCTCTTCTGCCGGGCACAAGCGGAGCGCGAGGCTGTCAGTTATGAATGAATAAATGAATAAATAAATAAAGAATGCCACCTTTCATTTCACAGGGCACACCGGACGGCGTACCAGCAGGTAAAAGTCGGAGTAATTAAATAAATACAAAAAGAATGGTTGGGGAATAAAAAAAATAATAAGTTTTAATAATAATTTGTTTTTTTTGTTATAACATGAATTTCACTCTCTCTCTCTCTCTCTCCCCCCGTATATATATATATATATATATATATATATATATATATATATTTATATATTTATTATATATATTGTATATTTTTTTTAAGCATTTTTGAAGGTGCGCCGCTACTTCGCGGATTTTCAGTTTTCGCGGGTGGTCTCGGTCCCCATTAACCGCGATAACCGAGGGTTCACTGTACTCCATAAAATTTACAAAAAGCGAGGTGAAACACTCAACCAGGGCTGCTTTTTTTTAACATTTCTCGAGGGCCATGGCGAGCCATTTCAAAAAAGCTGCACAACTAACGTATAAAATATTGATAAATTTGCTCGGCCTGATGTGTGTGTAAAGTTTCACGAGTTGTCGTTCATATTTAGAACCTCATAATCAGCTTTGTTTTATTGCCGAACAGTGCAATGCCACTCCCACAACTTTTCATGAAAAAGGACGAATTTCGTATTGTGACATCCTCATGGCCGAAACAGTCATCCGAGCATATATGAGGGCGACCTTGTTGAGTTGCACGGAGAAAAACATCCAAGAAAATAACTTGTATTAGCTTTTACCAGTTGGGGGCGCTACTACTACGATGAAAAATAAGTTGGTAGATGTCTTCAGGGCTGAAGTATCCTCAAATGTGTGCAACTTCGAGAAGATAGGATCATCTGAGTCATGTTGCTGGAGCTTTTGTTGCCACAGAGTACAATCGGACTTTTCAGCACCGTAATAGCCACGCCTTTTGCAAAAACGTCACAAAATTCGGCAGAGAGTAAGATCATTGTCTTGAGTCTTTTCTGACTAATTTTCAGTCGGATTCGTCGAAAGGGCACCGTGCAGTACGTGAAAATTAAAATAAAAACAAATTTTTGATTCCACTTGGCGGCACTGTGTGTATAACAAAATAATAACATTAAGATGTCTTCAGGTCGGGACGTTTTATTTACAGGTGAAGGTTTGGATTTTTAGGAGCATGTGCAGGGGAGTTATTAAGCATTCATTTATTTGTATTAGGTTCATTTTGTCTTCTTATTATTGATATTTGACTGATTCATTAAAAGCAGACAATTATGTTTTAGGTTAATTTTTTACCTGACATGTTTCGGCAAGTCTTTCGCCTACTTCAGAGTGTCGCATGATGGTGTCTTGAGCTGATGTTCCATGAGGGTGTGACTTACCTGTCAAAAAAATGAAAAAAATCAGAGCAGTAAAAGAACAAGCACAACATGAACATTACAAATCAGCAATCACTGACCACTGCAAAAGGGAAAACCACATCATGGACCGGGAGAAGGGCAGGGTCATCCGCACAGAAGAGAACAAACAACAGCGCTGGATCAGAGAGGCCATTGAGATCTGCAAGCGAGGCATAAAAACCATGAACAGAGACAAGGGAGCCTTCATCCTCTCTACCACCTGGACCAGCATCTTGGCGGAGTGAACGGACAGCGGGGGGCGTGACTTGCCTTCATTCTTGTGACAGGTAAGTCACGCCCTCATGGAACATCAGCTGATAAAGGCGGGTCACAAGACACCATCATGTGACACTCTGAAGAAGGCGAAAGACTTTCGTATTGTGACATGCTCAAGGCCTAAACACTCATCCGAGCAAATATAAGGTAGATTTTGTTAACATGCCCGGAGAAAAACATCAACGAAAATAATTTATATTTGTTTTAACCAGTTGGTGGCGCTACCACTGCGATCAAAAATAAGTTGGCAGCCGTCTTCAGGGCCTGAATATCCTCAAATGTGAAAAATTTCGAGAAGATGGATCATCTGAATCATTTTGCAGGAACTTTTGTTGCCACGGAGAATAATCAGACTCTGCGGCACCGTAATAGCCACGCCCTTCGAAGGAAAGTCACAAAAATAGGGATAGAGTAAGATCAATGTCTTGAGTCTTTTCTAGCCAATTTTCAATCAGATTCGTTAAAAGGGCACCGTGCAGTACGTCAAAATGTATAAAATGATATTGATTGGCGCAAGGTGTATAACTGAATATAAACATATAGATGTCTTCAGGTACAGACTCTTTATGTACATGTGAAGTTTTGGATTTTTAGCAGCATGTGCAGGAGAGTTATTAAGCATTTTGTCCATTGCGGCGAAGGAAATCTTAAGTGAAAACTTTGAAGCCCCGCCCCCGTCATATAGTATTTCGGAAACAAAAAATTTTAGCCCCAGTGTTTGTCCCAGGTCTTCAGATGCTCCAGACAGAATTTTAAGGCAATCAGATGAAGCCTTTAGGATCAGGGTGCAAAAGAATGACCCCTGTAAACATGCAAAAAAGGGCAAAAGTCGGACTTTCAAAAATTCATAACTCACTTCCTGTTCATATTAGACGTTAAAATATCAAATTTTTCGCCATGCCCGATGAGACTGCCAGGTTTGGTGAGTTTTTGTGCATGTTTCGGGGGTCAAAAATGCGATCGAACAATCGGAAAAATAATAATAATAATTTCTACAAAAACAATAGGGACTTCGCAGCGGTCGCTGCTCAGGCCCTAATAATAATAATAATAATAATAATAAAAGTAATAATATTTTCTACAAAAACAATAGGGACCTCGCCGCGGTCGCTGCTCGGGCCCCAATAATAATTTCTACACAAAGTCCATTGTGGTGACCCGCCCCCTTTTAAGTAAATTCAAAATGGCCGACTTCCTGTAAAACCTAGCTCATTGCTCCAAGAGACTTTTTTGTAGGTCTTGGTCTTATACATACAGTGAACCCTCGCTACTTCGCGGTTCACCTTTCGCAGGTTCAGTGCTTCGCGGGTCTAAAAAATATTCGGGGGCATTGTAGTTTCGCCGAGCGGCACGACGGGGCGCTGGAGCGGTTAGACGGCCGGCGTGCGCCGAAGAAGAGCGTGGGCGAAGAGGAGAGTGGACGAAGAAGAGCACGTTCCCCCGGACACGATCGGTGGCGACGTTTCGCGCGGTTCGGACCGTACCAGAGCTCCGGCCAGCGTGCGTGGCAGTTAAGCCGTAGAGGAGCACCTTCCCCGGGCACGGGCGGTGCCAAGCGGCCCCTAAGTTTAACCGAATGGAAGCTCCGGAGGAGGAGGGCATGCTCGCGTCACAGTAAGCCGAAGAGGAGCACCTTCCCCGGGCACGGGCGGTTCCAAGCGGCCCCTAAGTTTAACCGAATGGAAGCTCCGGAGGAGGAGGGCATGCTCGCGTCACAGTAAGCCGAAGAGGAGCACCTTCCCCGGGCACGGGCGGTGCCAAGCGGCCCCTAAGTTTAACCGAATGGAAGCTCCGGACGGAGGAGGACGGGCGTGTGTCACAGTTAAGCCAAATTGGAGCACCTCTTCTGCCCGGGCACGAGCGGAGCGCGAGGCTGTCAGTTATGAATGAATAAATGAATAAATAAATAAAGAATGCCACCTTTCATTTCACAGGGCACACCGGACGGCGTACCAGCAGGTAAAAGTCGGAGTAATTAAATAAATACAAAAAGAATGGCTGGGGAATAAAAAAATAATACGTTTTAATAATAATTTGTTTTTTTTGTTATAACATGAATTTCACTCTCTCTCTCCCCGTATATATATATATATATATATATATATATATATATATATATATATATATATATATATATATATATATATATTTATTATATATATTGTATATTTTTTTTAAGCATTTTTGAAGGTGCGCCGCTACTTCGCGGATTTTCAGTTTTCGCGGGTGGTCTCGGTCCCCATTAACCGCGATAACCGAGGGTTCACTGTACTCCATAAAATTTACAAAAAGCGAGGTGAAACACTCAACCAGAGCTGCTTTTTTTTAACATTTCTCGAGGGCCATGGCGAGCCATTTCAAAAAAGCTGCACAACTAACGTATAAAATATTGATAAATTTGCTCGGCCTGATGTGTGTGTAAAGTTTTACGAGTTGTCGTTCATATTTAGAACCTCATAATCAGCTTTGTTTTATTGCTGAACAGTGCAATGCCACTCCCACAACTTTTCACGAAAAATCACGAATTTCGTATTGTGACATCCTCATGGCCGAAACAGTCATCCGAGCATATATGAGGGTGACCTTGTTGAGTTGCACGGAGAAAAACATCCAAGAAAATAACTTGTATTAGCTTTTACCAGTTGGTGGCGCTACTACTACGATGTAAAATAAGTTGGTAGATGTCTTCAGGGCTGAAGTATCCTCAAATGTGTACAACTTCGAGAAGATAGGATCATCTGAGTCATGTTGCCGGAGCTTTTGTTGCCACAGAGTACAATCGGACTTTTCAGCACCTTAATAGCTACGCCTTTTGCCAAAACGTCACAAAATTCGGCAGAGAGTAAGATCATTGTCTTAAGTCTTTTCTGACTAATTTTCAGTCGGATTCGTCAAAAGGGCACCATGCAGTACGTGAAAATTAAAATAAAAACAAATTTTTGATTCCACTTGGCGGCACTGTGTGTATAACAAAATAATAACATTAAGATGTCTTCAGGTCGGGACGTTTTATTTACAGGTGAAGGTTTGGATTTTTAGGAGCATGTGCAGGGGAGTTATTAAGCATTCATTTATTTGTATTAGGTTCATTTTGTCTTCTTATTATTGATATTTGACTGATTCATTAAAAGCAGACAATTATGTTTTAGGTTAATTTTTTACCTGACATGTTTCGGCGAGTCTTTCGCCTTCTTCAGAGTGTCGCATGATGGTGTCTTGAGCTGATGTTCCATGAGGGTGTGACTTACCTGTCAAAAAAATGAAAAAATCAGAGCAGTAAAAGAACAAGCACAACATGAACATTACAAATCAGCAATCACTGACCACTGCAAAAGGGAAAACCACATCATGGACCGGGAGAAGGGCAGGGTCATCCGCACAGAAGAGAACAAACAACAGCGCTGGATCAGAGAGGCCATTGAGATCTGCAAGCGAGGCATAAAAACCATGAACAGAGACAAGGGAGCCTTCATCCTCTCTACCACCTGGACCAGCATCTTGGCGGAGTGAACAGACAGCGGGGGGCGTGACTTGCCTTCATTCTTGTGACAGGTAAGTCACGCCCTCATGGAACATCAGCTGATAAAGACGGGTCACAAGACACCATCATGTGACACTCTGAAGAAGGCGAAAGACTTTCGTATTGTGACATCCTCAAGGCCTAAACACTCATCCGAGCAAATGTAAGGTAGATTTTGTTAACCTGCCCGGAGAAAAACATCAACGAAAATAATTTGTATTTGTTTTAACCAGTTGGTGGCGCTACCACTGCGATCAAAAATAAGTTGGCAGCCGTCTTCAGGGCCTGAATATCCTCAAATGTGAAAGATTTCCAGAAGATGGATCATCTGAATCATTTTGCAGGAACTTTTGTTGCCACGGAGAATAATCAGACTCTGCGGCACCGTAATAGCCACGCCCTTTGAAGGAAAGTCATAAAAATAGGGATAGAGTAAGATCAATGTCTTGAGTCTTTTCTAGCCAATTTTCAGTCGGATTCGTTAAAAGGGCACCGTGCAGTACGTCAAAATGTAAACATTTATATTGATTGGCGCAAGGTGTATAACTGAATATAAACATATAGATGTCTTCAGGTACCGACTCTTTATGTACATGTGAAGTTTTGGATTTTTAGCAGCACGTGCAGGAGAGTTATTAAGCATTTTGTCCATTGCGGCGAAGGAAATCTTAAGTGAAAACTTTGAAGCCCCGCCCCCGTCATATAGTATTTCGGAAACAAAAAATTTTAGCCCCAGTGTTTGTCCCAGGTCTTAAGATGCTCCAGACAGAACTTTAAGGCAATCAGATGAAGCCTTTAGGATCAGGGTGCAAAAGAATGACCCCTGTAAACATGCAAAAAAGGGCAAAAGTCGGACTTTCAAAAATTCATAACTCACTTCCTGTTCATATTAGACGTTAAAAAATATAAAATTTTTCGCCATGCCCGATGAGACTGCCAAGTTTGGTGAGTTTTTGTGCATGTTTCGGGGGTCAAAAATGCGATCAAACAATCGGAAAAATAATAATAATAATTTCTACAAAAACAATAGGGACTTCGCAGCGGTCGCTGCTCAGGCCCTAATAATAATAATAATAATAATAATAAAAGTAATAATATTTTCTACAAAAACAATAGGGACCTCGCCGCGGTCGCTGCTCGGGCCCCAATAATAATTTCTACACAAAGTCCATTGTGGTGACCCGCCCCCTTTTAAGTAAATTCAAAATGGCCGACTTCCTGTAAAACCTAGCTCATTGCTCCAAGAGACTTTTTTGTAGGTCTTGGTCTTATACATACAGTGAACCCTCGCTACTTCGCGGTTCACCTTTCGCAGGTTCAGTGCTTCGCGGGTCTAAAAAATATTCGGGGGCATTGTAGTTTCGCCGAGCGGCACGACGGGGCGCTGGAGCGGTTAGACGGCCGGCGTGCGCCGAAGAAGAGCGTGGGCGAAGAGGAGAGTGGACGAAGAAGAGCACGTTCCCCCGGACACGATCGGTGGCGACGTTTCACGCGGTTCGGACCGTACCAGAGCTCCGGCCAGCGTGCGTGGCAGTTAAGCCGTAGAGGAGCACCTTCCCCGGGCACGGGCGGTGCCAAGCGGCCCCTAAGTTTAACCGAATGGAAGCTCCGGAGGAGGAGGGCATGCTCGCGTCACAGTAAGCCGAAGAGGAGCACCTTCCCCGGGCACGGGCGGTTCCAAGCGGCCCCTAAGTTTAACCGAATGGAAGCTCCGGAGGAGGAGGGCATGCTCGCGTCACAGTAAGCCGAAGAGGAGCACCTTCCCCGGGCACGGGCGGTGCCAAGCGGCCCCTAAGTTTAACCGAATGGAAGCTCCGGACGGAGGAGGACGGGCGTGTGTCACAGTTAAGCCAAATTGGAGCACCTCTTCTGCCCGGGCACGAGCGGAGCGCGAGGCTGTCAGTTATGAATGAATAAATGAATAAATAAATAAAGAATGCCACCTTTCATTTCACAGGGCACACCGGACGGCGTACAAGCAGGTAAAAGTCGGAGTAATTAAATAAATACAAAAAGAATGGCTGGGGAATAAAAAAATAATACGTTTTAATAATAATTTGGTTTTTTTGTTATAACATGAATTTCACTCTCTCTCTCCCCGTATATATATATATATATATATATATATATATATTTATTATATATATTGTATATTTTTTTTAAGCATTTTTGAAGGTGCGCCGCTACTTCGCGGATTTTCAGTTTTCGCGGGTGGTCTCGGTCCCCATTAACCGCGATAACCGAGGGTTCACTGTACTCCATAAAATTTACAAAAAGCGAGGTGAAACACTCAACCAGAGCTGCTTTTTTTTAACATTTCTCGAGGGCCATGGCGAGCCATTTCAAAAAAGCTGCACAACTAACGTATAAAATATTGATAAATTTGCTCGGCCTGATGTGTGTGTAAAGTTTTACGAGTTGTCGTTCATATTTAGAACCTCATAATCAGCTTTGTTTTATTGCCGAACAGTGCAATGCCACTCCCACAACTTTTCACGAAAAATCACGAATTTCGTATTGTGACATCCTCATGGCCGAAACAGTCATCCGAGCATATATGAGGGCGACCTTGTTGAGTTGCACGGAGAAAAACATCCAAGAAAATAACTTGTATTAGCTTTTACCAGTTGGTGGCGCTACTACTACGATGTAAAATAAGTTGGTAGATGTCTTCAGGGCTGAAGTATCCTCAAATGTGTACAACTTCGAGAAGATAGGATCATCTGAGTCATGTTGCCGGAGCTTTTGTTGCCACAGAGTACAATCGGACTTTTCAGCACCTTAATAGCCACGCCTTTTGCCAAAACGTCACAAAATTCGGCAGAGAGTAAGATCATTGTCTTGAGTCTTTTCTGACTAATTTTCAGTCGGATTCGTCAAAAGGGCACCGTGCAGTACGTGAAAATTAAAATAAAAACAAATTTTTGATTCCACTTGGCGGCACTGTGTGTATAACAAAATAATAACATTAAGATGTCTTCAGGTCGGGACGTTTTATTTACAGGTGAAGGTTTGGATTTTTAGGAGCATGTGCAGGGGAGTTATTAAGCATTCATTTATTTGTATTAGGTTCATTTTGTCTTCTTATTATTGATATTTGACTGATTCATTAAAAGCAGACAATTATGTTTTAGGTTAATTTTTTACCTGACATGTTTCGGCGAGTCTTTCGCCTTCTTCAGAGTGTCGCATGATGGTGTCTTGAGACCCGTCTTTATCAGCTGATGTTCCATGAGGGTGTGACTTACCTGTCAAAAAAATGAAAAATCAGAGCAGTCAAAGAACAAGCACAACATGAACATTACAAATCAGCAATCACTGACCACTGCAAAAGGGAAAACCACATCATGGACCGGGAGAAGGGCAGGGTCATCCGCACCGAAGAGAACAAACAACAGCGCTGGATCAGAGAGGCCATTGAGATCTGCAAGCGAGGCATAAAAACCATGAACAGAGACAAGGGAGCCTTCATCCTCTCTACCACCTGGAGCAGCATTTTGGCGGAGTGAACGGACAGCGGGGGGCGTGACTTGCCTTCATTCTTGTGACAGGTAAGTCACGCCCTCATGGAACATCAGCTGATAAAGACGGGCCACAAGACACCATCATGTGACACTCTGAAGAAGGCGAAAGACTTTCGTATTGTGACATCCTCAAGGCCTAAACACTCATCCGAGCAAATGTAAGGTAGATTTTGTTAACCTGCCCGGAGAAAAAAATCAACGAAAATGATTTGTATTTGTTTTAACCAGTTGGTGGCGCTACCACTGCGATCAAAAATAAGTTGGCAGCCGTCTTCAGGGCCTGAATATCCTCAAATGTGAAAAATTTCGAGAAGATGGATCATCTGAATCATTTTGCAGGAACTTTTGTTGCCACGGAGAATAATCAGACTCTGCGGCACCGTAATAGCCACGCCCTTCGAAGGAAAGTCACAAAAATAGGGATAGAGTAAGATCAATGTCTTGAGTCTTTTCTAGCCAATTTTCAATCAGATTCGTTAAAAGGGCACCGTGCAGTACGTCAAAATGTAAAAAATGATATTGATTGGCGCAAGGTGTATAACTGAATATAAACATATAGATGTCTTCAGGTACAGACTCTTTATGTACATGTGAAGTTTTGGATTTTTAGCAGCATGTGCAGGAGAGTTATTAAGCATTTTGTCCATTGCGGCGAAGGAAATCTTAAGTGAAAACTTTGATGCCTCGCCCCCGTCATATAGTATTTCGGAAACAAAAAATTTTAGCCCCAGTGTTTGTGCCAGGTCTTCAGATGCTACAGACAGAATTTTAAGGCAATCAGATGAAGCCTTTAGGATCAGGGTGCAAAAGAATGACCCCTGTAAACATGCAAAAAAGGGCAAAAGTCGGACTTTCAAAAATTCATAACTCACTTCCTGTTCATATTAGACGTTAAAATATCAAATTTTTCGCCATGCCCGATGAGACTGCCAAGTTTGGTGAGTTTTTGTGCATGTTTCGGGGGTCAAAAATGCGATCGAACAATCGGAAAAATAATAATAATAATAATTTCTACAAAAACAATAGGGACTTCGCAGCGGTCGCTGCTCAGACCCTAATAATAATAATAATAATAATAATAAAAGTAATAATATCTTCTACAAAAACAATAGGGACCTCGCCGCGGTCGCTGCTCGGGCCCCAATAATAATTTCTACACAAAGTCCATTGTGGTGACCCGCCCCCTTTTAAGTAAATTCAAAATGGCCGACTTCCTGTAAAACCTAGCTCATTGCTCCAAGAGACTTTTTTGTAGGTCTTGGTCTTATACATACAGTGAACCCTCGCTACTTCGCGGTTCACCTTTCGCGGGTTCAGTGCTTCGCGGGTCTAAAAAATATTCGGGGGCATTGTAGTTTCGCCGAGCGGCACGACGGGGCGCTGGAGCGGTTAGACGGCCGGCGTGCGCCGAAGAAGAGCGTGGGCGAAGAGGAGAGTGGACGAAGAAGAGCACGTTCCCCCGGACACGATCGGTGGCGACGTTTCACGCGGTTCGGACCGTACCAGAGCTCCGGCCAGCGTGCGTGGCAGTTAAGCCGTAGAGGAGCACCTTCCCCGGGCACGGGCGGTGCCAAGCGGCCCCTAAGTTTAACCGAATGGAAGCTCCGGAGGAGGAGGGCATGCTCGCGTCACAGTAAGCCGAAGAGGAGCACCTTCCCCGGGCACGGGCGGTTCCAAGCGGCCCCTAAGTTTAACCGAATGGAAGCTCCGGAGGAGGAGGGCATGCTCGCGTCACAGTAAGCCGAAGAGGAGCACCTTCCCCGGGCACGGGCGGTGCCAAGCGGCCCCTAAGTTTAACCGAATGGAAGCTCCGGGGGAGGAGGACGGGCGTGTGTCACAGTTAAGCCAAATTGGAGCACCTCTTCTGCCCGGGCACGAGCGGAGCGCGAGGCTGTCAGTTATGAATGAATAAATGAATAAATAAATGAAGAATGCCACCTTTCATTTCACAGGGCACACCGGACGGCGTACCAGCAGGTAAAAGTCGGAGTAATTAAATAAATACAAAAAGAATGGCTGGGGAATAAAAAAATAATACGTTTTAATAATAATTTGTTTTTTTTGTTATAACATGAATTTCACTCTCTCTCTCCCCGTATATATATATATATATATATATATATATATATATATATATATATATATTTATATATTTATTATATATATTGTATATTTTTTTTAAGCATTTTTGAAGGTGCGCCGCTACTTCGCGGATTTTCAGTTTTCGCGGATGGTCTCGGTCCCCATTAACTGCGATAACAGAGAGTTCACTGTACTCCATAAAATTTACAAAAAGCGAGGTGAAACATTCAACCAGAGCTGCTTTTTTTTAACATTTCTCGAGGGCCATGGCGAGCCATTTCAAAAAAGCTGCACAACTAACGTATAAAATATTGATAAATTTGCTCGGCCTGATGTGTGTGTAAAGTTTTACGAGTTGTCGTTCATATTTAGAACCTCATAATCAGCTTTGTTTTATTGCCGAACAGTGCAATGCCACTCCCACAACTTTTCACGAAAAATCACGAATTTCGTATTGTGACATCCTCATGGCCGAAACAGTCATCCGAGCATATATGAGGGCGACCTTGTTGAGTTGCACGGAGAAAAACATCCAAGAAAATAACTTGTATTAGCTTTTACCAGTTGGTGGCGCTACTACTACGATGTAAAATAAGTTGGTAGATGTCTTCAGGGCTGAAATATCCTCAAATGTGTACAACTTCGAGAAGATAGGATCATCTGAGTCATGTTGCCGGAGCTTTTGTTGCCACAGAGTACAATCGGACTTTTCAGCACCTTAATAGCCACGCCTTTTGCCAAAACGTCACAAAATTCGGCAGAGAGTAAGATCATTGTCTTGAGTCTTTTCTGACTAATTTTCAGTCGGATTCGTCAAAAGGGCACCGTGCAGTACGTGAAAATTAAAATAAAAACAAATTTTTGATTCCACTTGGCGGCACTGTGTGTATAACAAAATAATAACATTAAGATGTCTTCAGGTCGGGACGTTTTATTTACAGGTGAAGGTTTGGATTTTTAGGAGCATGTGCAGGGGAGTTATTAAGCATTCATTTATTTGTATTAGGTTCATTTTGTCTTCTTATTATTGATATTTGACTGATTCATTAAAAGCAGACAATTATGTTTTAGGTTAATTTTTTACCTGACATGTTTCGGCGAGTCTTTCGCCTTCTTCAGAGTGTCGCATGATGGTGTCTTGAGACCCGTCTTTATCAGCTGATGTTCCATGAGGGTGTGACTTACCTGTCAAAAAAATGAAAAATCAGAGCAGTCAAAGAACAAGCACAACATGAACATTACAAATCAGCAATCACTGACCACTGCAAAAGGGAAAACCACATCATGGACCGGGAGAAGGGCAGGGTCATCCGCACCGAAGAGAACAAACAACAGCGCTGGATCAGAGAGGCCATTGAGATCTGCAAGCGAGGCATAAAAACCATGAACAGAGACAAGGGAGCCTTCATCCTCTCTACCACCTGGAGCAGCATTTTGGCGGAGTGAACGGACAGCGGGGGGCGTGACTTGCCTTCATTCTTGTGACAGGTAAGTCACGCCCTCATGGAACATCAGTTGATAAAGACGGGCCACAAGACACCATCATGTGACACTCTGAAGAAGGCGAAAGACTTTCGTATTGTGACATCCTCAAGGCCTAAACACTCATCCGAGCAAATGTAAGGTAGATTTTGTTAACCTGCCCGGAGAAAAAAATCAACGAAAATAATTTGTATTTGTTTTAACCAGTTGGTGGCGCTACCACTGCGATCAAAAATAAGTTGGCAGCCGTCTTCAGGGCCTGAATATCCTCAAATGTGAAAAATTTCGAGAAGATGGATCATCTGAATCATTTTGCAGGAACTTTTGTTGCCACGGAGAATAATCAGACTCTGCGGCACCGTAATAGCCACGCCCTTCGAAGGAAAGTCACAAAAATAGGGATAGAGTAAGATCAATGTCTTGAGTCTTTTCTAGCCAATTTTCAATCAGATTCGTTAAAAGGGCACCGTGCAGTACGTCAAAATGTAAAAAATGATATTGATTGGCGCAAGGTGTATAACTGAATATAAACATATAGATGTCTTCAGGTACAGACTCTTTATGTACATGTGAAGTTTTGGATTTTTAGCAGCATGTGCAGGAGAGTTATTAAGCATTTTGTCCATTGCGGCGAAGGAAATCTTAAGTGAAAACTTTGATGCCCCGCCCCCGTCATATAGTATTTTGGAAACAAAAAATTTTAGCCCCAGTGTTTGTGCCAGGTCTTCAGATGCTACAGACAGAATTTTAAGGCAATCAGATGAAGCCTTTAGGATCAGGGTGCAAAAGAATGACCCCTGTAAACATGCAAAAAAGGGCAAAAGTCGGACTTTCAAAAATTCATAACTCACTTCCTGTTCATATTAGACGTTAAAATATCAAATTTTTCGCCATGCCCGATGAGACTGCCAAGTTTGGTGAGTTTTTGTGCATGTTTCGGGGGTCAAAAATGCGATCGAACAATCGGAAAAATAATAATAATAATAATTTCTACAAAAACAATAGGGACTTCGCAGCGGTCGCTGCTCAGACCCTAATAATAATAATAATAATAATAATAAAAGTAATAATATCTTCTACAAAAACAATAGGGACCTCGCCGCGGTCGCTGCTCGGGCCCCAATAATAATTTCTACACAAAGTCCATTGTGGTCACCCGCCCCCTTTTAAGTAAATTCAAAATGGCCGACTTCCTGTAAAACCTAGCTCATTGCTCCAAGAGACTTTTTTGTAGGTCTTGGTCTTATACATACAGTGAACCCTCGCTACTTCACGGTTCACCTTTCGCGGGTTCAGTGCTTCGCGGGTCTAAAAAATATTCGGGGGCATTGTAGTTTCGCCGAGCGGCACGACGGGGCGCTGGAGCGGTTAGACGGCCGGCGTGCGCCGAAGAAGAGCGTGGGCGAAGAGGAGAGTGGACGAAGAAGAGCACGTTCCCCCGGACACGATCGGTGGCGACGTTTCGCGCGGTTCGGACCGTACCAGAGCTCCGGCCAGCGTGCGTGGCAGTTAAGCCGTAGAGGAGCACCATCCCCGGGCACGGGCGGTGCCAAGCGGCCCCTAAGTTTAACCGAATGGAAGCTCCGGAGGAGGAGGGCATGCTCGCGTCACAGTAAGCCGAAGAGGAGCACCTTCCCCGGGCACGGGCGGTTCCAAGCGGCCCCTAAGTTTAACCGAATGGAAGCTCCGGAGGAGGAGGGCATGCTCGCGTCACAGTAAGCCGAAGAGGAGCACCTTCCCCGGGCACGGGCGGTGCCAAGCGGCCCCTAAGTTTAACCGAATGGAAGCTCCGGGGGAGGAGGACGGGCGTGTGTCACAGTTAAGCCAAATTGGAGCACCTCTTCTGCCCGGGCACGAGCGGAGCGCGAGGCTGTCAGTTATGAATGAATAAATGAATAAATAAATGAAGAATGCCACCTTTCATTTCACAGGGCACACCGGACGGCGTACCAGCAGGTAAAAGTCGGAGTAATTAAATAAATACAAAAAGAATGGCTGGGGAATAAAAAAATAATACGTTTTAATAATAATTTGTTTTTTTTGTTATAACATGAATTTCACTCTCTCTCTCCCCGTATATATATATATATATATATATATATATATATATATATATATATATATTTATATATTTATTATATATATTGTATATTTTTTTTAAGCATTTTTGAAGGTGCGCCGCTACTTCGCGGATTTTCAGTTTTCGCGGGTGGTCTCGGTCCCCATTAACCGCGATAACCGAGGGTTCACTGTACTCCATAAAATTTACAAAAAGCGAGGTGAAACACTCAACCAGAGCTGCTTTTTTTTAACATTTCTCGAGGGCCATGGCGAGCCATTTCAAAAAAGCTGCACAACTAACTTATAAAATATTGATAAATTTGCTCGGCCTGATGTGTGTGTAAAGTTTTACGAGTTGTCGTTCATATTTAGAACCTCATAATCAGCTTTGTTTTATTGCCGAACAGTGCAATGCCACTCCCACAACTTTTCACGAAAAATCACGAATTTCGTATTGTGACATCCTCATGGCCGAAACAGTCATCCGAGCATATATGAGGGCGACCTTGTTGAGTTGCACGGAGAAAAACATCCAAGAAAATAACTTGTATTAGCTTTTACCAGTTGGTGGCGCTACTACTACGATGTAAAATAAGTTGGTAGATGTCTTCAGGGCTGAAGTATCCTCAAATGTGTACAACTTCGAGAAGATAGGATCATCTGAGTCATGTTGCCGGAGCTTTTGTTGCCACAAAGTACAATCGGACTTTTCAGCACCTTAATAGCCACGCCTTTTGCCAAAACGTCACAAAATTCGGCAGAGAGTAAGATCATTGTCTTGAGTCTTTTCTGACTAATTTTCAGTCGGATTCGTCAAAAGGGCACCGTGCAGTACGTGAAAATTAAAATAAAAACAAATTTTTGATTCCACTTGGCGGCACTGTGTGTATAACAAAATAATAGCATTAAGATGTCTTCAGGTCGGGACGTTTTATTTACAGGTGAAGGTTTGGATTTTTAGGAGCATCTGCAGGGGAGTTATTAAGCATTCATTTATTTGTATTAGGTTCATTTTGTCTTCTTATTATTGATATTTGACTGATTCATTAAAAGCAGACAATTATGTTTTAGGTTAATTTTTTACCTGACATGTTTCGGCGAGTCTTTCGCCTTCTTCAGAGTGTCGCATGATGGTGTCTTGAGACCCGTCTTTATCAGCTGATGTTCCATGAGGGTGTGACTTACCTGTCAAAAAAATGAAAAATCAGAGCAGTAAAAGAACAAGCACAACATGAACATTACAAATCAGCAATCACTGACCACTGCAAAAGGGAAAACCACATCATGGACCGGGAGAAGGGCAGGGTCATCCGCACAGAAGAGAACAAACTACAGCGCTGGATCAGAGAGGCCATTGAGATCTGCAAGCGAGGCATAAAAACCATGAACAGAGACAAGGGAGCCTTCATCCTCTCTACCACCTGGAGCAGCGTCTTGGCGGAGTGAATGGACAGCGGGGGGCGTGACTTGCCTTCATTCTTGTGACAGGTAAGGCACGCCTTCATGGAACATCAGCTGATAAAGACAGGTCACAAGACACCATCACAGGGTTCGAAGTTAACTTTAAAAACTGCTTGCCCATAGGGCAAGTGCCACTAAAATTTGCCTTGCCCGAGTGGCCAAATTACTTGCCCAACTTGGGCAAGTGACAATTTTTTTTCTCTTGCCCTGAGTGACTTTTTGTATGACAAAGTGTCTAATTACAAATTGCATGAATTTTTTGTTCGGACAGTTCCCGCCTAGAAAGAATTAAAAATACGTTACAATCATAAGGGTTGCTTATAGAAAAATGTATCATGTATTTACACATCAATTAGGTGTCTGCTGACCCAGGATTATGTTATTGTTATGTTATGTTATATATGAAAGAGAATGTGGAATGACACTGAACGATGGAAGGTGGAAGGATGTGGAAAGATTGTGAATGACATTGAATGATTTGGAATGACACTGAAAGATTTTGAATAATACTGAATGACACTGAATGAAGTAAAACTTTCTGGGAACGGGCCAATTCAAGATAGCTGCCGCACTGTGGGGGAGGCTTTGGTACCAAATTTGGAAAGAGACCCAAACGGTTGGGTCCATTTTATATCAGTGTGGGGGTGAAACGTTGGTCTCGGCGGAGCTGTCTGAATATTGGAGAAGTTAGAAGACAAAGTAAAACAGAACAATTAAAATCACTCTTCAAATACATATTGTTTGGTGGGCAGAGCATGATTTACAGCTCACCATTTTATTGCATGCACCAAGCATGTTATACATTTTTCTGTCCATGGGATGGCGTAGTCAAGAAAAATGAAGCATCTCGAAGCCCATTCGTGTGTGAAGTATTTCCCTGCAGGGCTTGGCTGCTTTATGGGGCTTCATTTTGCCATCACTAGTTTTAGATAGTTTTAATTTTTGAAAGAGCATTTTTGTTTTAGTATTAAGGTAGGCCAGAAATGGAATGAAATGCAGAGATAGAAATGACACAGGAAAAATTTGGCTAGAAGGGCTATAATTTTCATTAAAGCAGAGAAGAAAATAGAAACTACAAAAAACATTGATGTGTACTTGTCCACTTTAAGGTAGAACTGGTTGAAGTGAAATGAGTCACAAGATTGGAAAAATAGGAAATAAAATAGAATTAACATGTTCATTTTTGTGATAAGAAATTTGTGATTAGGTGAAAAGGGGAAAAAAAAGAGAATTACAGGCTTTTCAAATAAAACAACCTAATTTAAATTGGCCAACTTGTAAAATGGAAAAGAAAATTCTAAATTATGCACAGAAAGCATGAACGTGTTGGGCAGAAGGAAGGAAAAAGAAAAGAAAGAAAGGAGGAAGCAGTAAGTCTTGTTACAAAACATTAACTTTTCAGGACGAGTTGTGGTAGCAATGGAGGATCACGTGACGTAAAAAGTCAAACATAAAAGTGTGTGTAGAAGGAGTTCTACATCAACATGCGTTTTACTCATTAGGCCGTGATACACTGACAAAATTGGACTTCAATAGAATTAATAAGCACGGGCGAATTCAAACAAACGTCAAAACTTTAAAGGGGCGCATTGTCAGTGATAAGAAAGAGAAAAGATATTGCCAGACCACTTTTCTGTAAAAACTTTCCTTGGGACGCCTCGGTGACCCCCATTAAATCCCTGACCCTTCATAGATAAAGTTGAGGCCCAGTGCCTCTCAGGGCTGTAATTTATGTGGCAGAGAAAGGTCCAACAAGCCTTGGTAATCTTTAAAACAGTATCGTCATGGCCATGGAATGGGTTGTGTATGTTGGAACTTGTGAAGATACACTACAAGATTGTATCGACAAAGCATCTTAACGCACTACCAAATTATTATAAGCCATTTGAGCAAAACAGTGACTGCAAAAAATGACTTCATTAGCCTGGGTTACTGCAGGAACCAGGGCAAAATGAATTCATTTGCATATTTAGTCACAACAATTTGGATTTCGTGGCAGAGAACCACTTAGAGTGTGATTAAGAGCTTTCACTGCTGCTTTAAGGAATCAAAAAATTACATTCTTTTCCCACCACATTCACATTGCACGCCGGCCTAATTGTCACAGGGACACATTATACTGATAAGTTGCGGTGCATTTCAGCCCAGCGTCATTTTTTCCCCGCATCATCTAGGAGGCGCCACACGACTGTGGAGCCGTCCAAATTATCACCAAACCGCGACTTGACCTTCCTCCCGACTGGAGGAACTCAGACTTGTAACACAGACCAGGTGCGCATTCCAGACTGATAAGAAGTAAAAGTGTTTGAGAACCAAGGTCGCAGCCTGAAATCAAACTGACTTTTATGCGATGGGAGTACTAACATTGTGATACCAACGGATAAGAGATTGTTAGGATAAGCAGGAAGAGCGTAGGCGGGTGTGAGCTAATTAAAATTTGGGGTTTCCCATCTTGTATGAGTTGTATGGTTACAATGTGGACTGACAGTCAAGATAAATGTTCATGCGTTCTGTCGACATTGGGCTTTAAAAACCACAACAGGAAAAGAAAAGTTGTGCATAAAGCACGTCTAAAATAGTTATTTGTGAACGCAAAATTCACTTAACAGAAAATGACACAATTACAATTGGAAACTGCCTCGCCTTTATATCGACACAGCGCAGCTAAAAGGGAAAATGAACACACCCCCACACGCACACACACACAGAAAATCAACTTGACAATTTGATCCCACGCCAGGGAAAAAGGTACCAGTAATTGAACGCACAAATTGGGAGAACAAAGGTGCAAACATTGCTGAGGACAGGATCAGCAAATTGGCAGATGGCAAATCCTGGCTGCCTAATTCATTGATTGGAAAAGTAATAAGAGTGACACACGAGCATAACCATGTGTCAAGAGAGGGGTAGTATGATATGAAATTGTTCCCACATACAGACTTTTCAACAAAAAACTTTTTTTTAGACAGTGTTATTTGTTTGAGATGCAATATTGTTTGGTTGTAATTCATATGTTTTCAAAATGGATTAAGTTGTTTCCGACAACATATGTTGATGCTAAAACAGTTGGAAAAAGTGTTGTGTAATCAAATTGTCAGGTTCAATCACCTAAGCATTCACTGAACATAGGCTAAATGAATGGAAGGAAGACAAGAGTTGATCTTTTACTCGCGAGGAGAACGAACGGAGGTGTGCTCAGTTACATCTCCAAATTCGTTCTGGAGCACACTCCGCCGAGCCCTCTATTTTATTAGGGAAGTCCCTAACAATACAATGTATTTGCACTAAGGGATGAAGGGGGGAGCACCAGCAGGAACATGTAAACATCTCAGACACAAGAGGAAAGACAGACATCAATGGCAGTCATCCACTGATTGAAAAGGCAGATATGCCCTTTTAGTGCTCTGGTACTAAAGTCTCAGTCCTTTTGTTTCAGAGGTGTGTCTCAGCACACCTCCTTTGATGTTGCAGACGTTGATCCAGTCTTCAGGCATCCGCTTCTCTGTGAAGTCTTCTCATCCATATGGTCAAACATGGGTCACGCTGTGGAACAATTCTTTTGCAATACTAATAGAGTAAAATATGGGATAAAATACATCTTCAACCTAACACAAATTATCCTGACATTTGGAATTTCAAGAAGTGATTTGAAGTGAAAATTATGCATTTTGTGAATGATGTTGTAACAAGTGGGACAGTTGTTGCAAAATTGACTCAAAGCGTCATTGTGCATACAGTCTGCAGGACTTGTGGAACGCACTAATGGGACTGTTAAGGGCAGACTTATCAAGAATATGAGGGAAAAAAAGGAGACAATGACCAGACTGTGTTTCAATCACAGCAATGAGGATAGTGCCAGCCGAAGTTAGGACACTATCCCCTATCGACTCTCAGGTTCATCAGAACCACCAGCGACTGGCACATCAGTCCCAGTCCACATGGGAAACATGTTTTGACCAAAAAAAAAAAAAAAAAAAAAAAGACGCAATTACTGGCCAGTGTGTTCTGATCCACAGAGAAATCACGTCCGTGTGGGAGACCAACTCTTCTTCAAGGTGCTGAAACGACTTCGTTGGGACAAGTGAATGCTGAGATGGCCCTCGCCAGATGATTGCAGTGACCCCGACGGCAGCAAAGGTCGCGGGGCGTGGCAGCTGGATCCACCAGTTGCAGTACAAGCTTCTCCGGTTTCCAGCTAAAGGCCGAGCAACGCGAATCCCTCGAACAGGAGCCCACCTGAGTCACAATATCGGACCACACGCACATCGGAACCGCACAACCAGCCACAGATACGAATGTTGAAGCCACAGAACAAAAAGATTAGATATTGTTTGGAAATTAATGACGTACATAAAGAATTTTAGCCTTGATTGGAGAACATTACTGCATTTACATTTTTAATAAAATGAAACAATTATTGATGTTATGACCACTACGAAGAATTTGAAAAACAATATATCGGGATAATTATGGTTTTCATTTTTGTTATTTGTAGTCTGTTCATGTTGCATTATTCTTATGACAAAGATGATTATTAACTGCATGTTTGTTGCCCAAATGTACCATTACAACCTGATTGATGTTGAGAATGACGAATTCGAACTGGACAATGACAAACTCGAACTGGACACTGAAACCTAAATAACACATGGACCCTTTTGCCCCTGCCCCCACACATGCACACACATACACCACACACGAAGATCCGGGAGGTAAAGACGGCTGTCCCCTCCTACAACGAGGCAAGGGCCTCCATCAAGTCGCCGCAGAGACAAGCTCTGCGTGGAGACAAGCTCTGCGTGGAGACAGTTTTGTTATTTTTCACTAGGTATATTGAAGTTTTTTTATGTTTTATTCCCAAGTGACCAACATACCATGAGAATCTCGTTCCACGCCGGAAGGGAGGAGGGGAATTTTGTCCCTACTGAGGGTTTTCGCCCCTCCACGGATGACCACACTGTTGTATGATTTCATTATGATGATCTGTCTTAAAGCCGTAAGGACATGATTTAAACCCACAAACGGGGGAATGTGAGATGGGATGAGGATATGTAAATAGTTTGTGTATTTCTAATCATGTTTTTATACACTATTTGTATCAGTTATAATTGCGCACACACACACAGACACTCACATTATTGCTTTAGCACACACGCGCACAACTGGAACACACGCACACACTTTAGTTTCGAATTCCTGACTGACTACTGTGGTTGATTGCTTCCTGCCTGCCTGCTAGAATTTCAGACAGACCTCCATTGTCTGCTTAGGTTGCTGATAAAAGACCGAACGGGTGGTAGAGAGTGAGAGAGAGTGCGCGAGATTGAACTGGCAAGACGCCTGCTTCACCTCCTGACTTCCTCTCCCATTCGCGAATGGTCAAAAACAGAACTCTAACTGGTTTGGTCTGGATTTATGCCACCTTCAGTCTAAAAATGGCGTCAGGACGTTTTAAACCTGACAGTTGCCTTGAGATCTCCGAGCTCGAACTGCCCTATTCCCACCTTGATCACAAGCTCCCATGAACCACTTGGACAGGGTTGCCTGTGTCCTTCTCGTTGATGTCCTTTGTGGCTCCATTCCTTTTCAGTGCTCCTAAAACAAAAAAGACAAGAAGCCAACTTAGTAAAGCTATTTAATGATTGTGAAACCTTATGGGACATGCTGAAATGTCTTCACACCACAATCCCTTAAAAAAAAAAAAAAATATATATATATATTACCGTATAGAACATCAGAAAAAGGCAGGTCTCGGCGCTTGTTCTTGCTACGATGTCCAAAGAGATTGTACTTCAGAGACAGAGGATTTGTCATGATGAACGCCATCATTGTTCTGACACTATCGTCCAATCCACCAATACCTGCAACCATTATAACATGGGTGTCACTCGATCCAGATAATCATCACACACTTAAAAATATTTTGGCAGTTAAACTGGGTATGATAAACGTCACAGGAAAGGAATTGTTGATTAAGTGAACAGCTTCGGTAACGCCATATACACTCAAAGGGCAAGAGCCCAACATTCTACCAAAATGATTATGATTAGGGAGGTAACGATTCACTCAAGCCCCGATTAGATTTTTGATTTTCAGTTCTCGATTTCGATTCGATATTTTAATTGTTTTAAGTTGCTGCCACGTTTGTCTCTGTGCGCTCGTGTGATGCTGCAGCGATCCACAAACAAAATATGTCTATACGTCTTGTGCATTTTGAATGGAACCAAAAAACAATACACGATGCCAAATTGTACTATTATTATGAAACTGCCTATGAGTAGTAAAAGAAATACTTGTAAAAATATTTCACATTTTTAGAGCCCCAATACATTCTTTTAAATATAGAAGGGACTGAAATCATGTGAAAATTGAGTCTTTTTCTCAGTTTCCGACTTGGGGTGAACACATTCGGCTTATCATAGTTGCAGTTGACCATCTTGAACTCTGAAGTCTTTCAACTCGGCCTTCCGAATCAGGGTTTTAGAGGTGGGGCTATTTAGTGATACAGTAGGATGGTTTGATCTCTGTAGCTCCAGAATCAGGAATGTACTGGGACTGGGGTTCCTACTTGGGTTTAGGGTACCTAATTTTATATTTCAAGAAATTAAATAATTATTTATAATTTTGAAGATAATACATTAAAATTTCATCATTTTCATACCTGCATTAGATCCTGCAGTAGACTCACAGACTCAACACGTTGGACGTACTCAAGGACCTTCTGCAGCGCCTCTCTTGGTTAGGAAGCTTTTTCTCTGTGACAATCCATGGGGAGGTGTAGATGGTACTTCGTCATCACAGGCTTCAGACTCGTCACTTGAGAAAACATCCCTGCAATGGATGCATAGACACTTGGGCATGAATGTCATTTAACAACAAAAGCTAGAACAAAAAGCTTTGCATTTAAAAGAATACATCTGTGATGGGGAAGCCAGGTTAAAGTGTTAATTTTATAATTATGTAATTAGCTGCAGGTTAGTCTAGTGAAGGTGTAATCACTTCTATTTTGGAGCATAGCTTTTGCTCTGTCCAATCATTGCCTCACCTGCTGAAACCCACATTCGGGTATTTTACAAACCAAAAACTTAAATACCTGTACAGCTCTCATTTTTAACTTATTTTCTCTAACCTTTACCCACAAAATTTGAATATTCAAAATAAAAGTACACAAAGAAGTCACAATTTTTCCACATTAGTTACTTACGTAGTTCCTCTCAAATGCAGCTCAACACTGCATTGAATTAGAGCTTGATAAGCCTACACACAAAACATACAAAGCACATTGTGGCATGATTCTGAATGAGCCAATCTAGCATTTCAACATCTGTTCAACTGTTGGAATTTTAACTATTATCTGACTCTATTAACCAACATTCATCCAACAATTATGCGCGCTCGTTTTGGACACTGCATTGAATTAGAGCTTGATAAACCCACACACAAAACATACAAAGCACATTGTGGCATGATTCTGAATGAGCCAATCTAGCATTTCAATATCTGTTCAACTTTCATCTTGAATTTCTATTATTTAAATAACAGGCAACATTCAACAGTTAATATGTTTTGCTTTACTTACCCAAATCAAACACATCACAAAAAAGCCTTAAATGAGCGAGTGGAGTAGATTGTATTAATTTGAGTGAAAGCTTAAGTCTTTTGGAGAATTTTGGAGAGAGATCGAGGGACACTGTGTTTAGCGTCGTAGGCCCAATGCTAACAATATGTAGCTCGTTGTAAAGGTCCTCATAAAAATAAATAAAACACACAACGCTTATCAGTATTATTAAAAGGGTGATTATAATGTACTTAAGTTTTCCCCAAAATAATTCGAGTACGTACGTTGTTGATATACCCTCTGTGTTCTCGTCACTTATCATTTTAGCATACTGTGTTTTAGCTAACGCACCAAGCAGTTTTCCAACACAGGCAACCTTGAAAAATTACAAAACACATTGTAAAGTAAGTCTAAAAAATGAGAGCCAGACATTTACCCAAGATTAATTAATTAATTCAATTATCGTTCGGGACTCACCGTGCTTTCAGCTCTTCTGCCGCACCTCAAAGACCGCGTAGCTTGCATTCGCTCCTTTTCTCACAGTTTGAATATGCTGCCTTCAAAAGAATCTGTAATTTTGACAACTCCAACTTGAATCTACAAAAATCAAGCAATAAGGTAGAAATAACTTCAAATATACTTTGAATAAAGATCTTTCACAGCATACAGAATTAATAAAATAACATTAATTAATAATGTTGATTTTGTTTATTAAAAAAAAAGTAACTGTGTTGACTGTTGGATGTGGCTGACAATGCTGGACCTGCCTTGTCAAATAGTTCATAGATGACAATCTTAGCTGTCTGGAATATTATAAAATGTTATCTTGTCCCTTAAGGGTTATTAAGTCACAGTTGGGGGTACATGTAAATTCACAAAATATAACGTCCAGCCTTGTTAAATTTAGCATAGATAAATACATGAATTTAATTTTAATTTTAATAAATCAATCAATCCTCTGTACTGCTTCTTGTCCTCACAAGGGTCCCCGGGAGTGCTGGAGCCTATCCCAGCTGTCTTCGGGCAGTCGACAGGGTACACCCTGAACTGGTTGCCAGTCAATCGCAGGGCACACAGAGACAAGCAACCATCCGCTCTCACACTCAGACCTTGGACCAGTGACCAATCAACCTATCATGAATGTTTTTGGAAAGTGGGAGGAAACCGGCGAAAACCCTAGCAGGCACAGGGAGAACCTTGCACTTCTGTACTGTGATGCGGACTTGCTAACCAGTCCGCCACCGTGCCGCTTGTTCTAAAGAGTCCCAGAAAATAAAAACACCCGTCCCTTAGTCAAAAGCGGAAAAAGTCCAACAACAACCCGACCATAATTTGCATTGTTCCATAAGTTAAATCAATGTCAAACCTAATAAAAGCTGACTTCTGGTCCTCAAAAATCCTACACTTATTTTAGTCCTTTCACAATCTCGCAGCATAGGCTCCATGGCCATGTCTCTATCGTTTTGGCATCCATTGAATAGTTCTACTGAGAATAGTCTTCGGGTGGTTACTATTAGCATAGCATGCATTAAATATCAAAAAGGCTCCAGAACAAATTTTCAAACCCATGCCCGCTTAGCTCATCTATAACCCATACAGGACCCAGACATGGTTGACCAGCTCTAACCTATGCCCACTTATCCCACACATAACCCAAACAGGACCGATAAATGGTGACCACTTCTAACCCATGCCCACTTAGCCCACACATAACCCAAATAGGACCCAGACATGGTTGACCAGCTCTAACCCATGCCCACTTGGCCCATATACAGCCCATATGAGACCCTCACATGGTTGACCAGTTCTAACCCATGCCCACTTAGCCCACACATAACCCAAATAGGACCTATAAATGGTTTCAGTAGTAGATTCAGTAGTTTTTATCATTACAGCATTTTCCCCTCTGTATAATGGACAGACATTAGGAGTGTTTCCTTACACTTAGATACGTTTATACTGTGTATATTTGCATGCTTTTTATGAATGTCTGCTGCTAATGTTATACATTAACGGCTACATTACGCCGCCGACTCTGTGTGAGCTATATCTTTGCTGCTGTAACACCTCAAATTTCCCCATTGTGGGACTAATAAAGGACATCTTTATCTTTATCTTTACCAGTTCTAACCCATGCCCACTTAGCCCATACACAACCCGTATTGCACCCACAACATTTGCCCAGTTTAAGCCCATGCCCACCAATCCCAGATGGCGCCCACATGGAACCCTGTACCATTGCCCACTTCTAGCCCATTCCCACTTGGTACCCAGGAATCCCGCATTTACCCCATTTGGGGCCCAGTTGGACATGTTGGCTGGGTACAGTACTTTTATTCTTGCAGTATTTTTATCATTGCAGTATTTTCAATCATTCAGTATTTTTTTTTATCATTGCAGCGTTTTTATTTATTTCCCCTCTGAACCATAGACAGGCATTAGGAGTGTTTCCTTACACTTGTATATGTTGTGGGCTGTAAGTGTGTATATACATGGGGATCTGTGTATATACGTATATACTGTGTATATTTGCATGCTTTTTATGAATGCCTGCTGCCAATGTTATACATTAACGGCTACATTACGTCGGTGCCACTGTGTGATGTATATCTTTGCTGCTGTAACACTGCAAATGTCCCCGTTATGGGACAATTAAAAGACATCTTTATCTTTAGAAATTGAAGATTCACTTGCGAGGCCATTTTCAACACGGACCTTTCAAGAGAAGCTATATCGTCCAACACTCGGTCAGTGCTGTCTAAGTGCTTTTCTGTATATTGTTTGTCCACCCGTGGTGTCATAAATTATGGTATTATGAGGGGGATTTATTCAAGTAGGACGAAGTAGGACTTCATTGAAGGCCCAGGTGTGAAATGCATGGCCCTCCACTGGTTCAAATAATATCTAAAACTAAATTACCAGTTACATGTGCAATTTCAATATTCAACAATTATCTCAACAAAAAAGGACAATCTGAATTTTTTTTAAATGCACAATAAAACAGAAAAGCCATTTCCGGGTATTTTACAATTCAGTCTTCATTGGGGAAAAAACATTCAACAATTTGCTTTTCTTATTTAATACATAGTTCAGCACAGCAGGTGGCGGACAAGCACCTTAAAATGTCATTCGCCTACACAAGGAAGAAGAACATGCCCGAGGCGCTCCCGTGTCCTCGTCTTTCGGTCAACCTGAGAATAATGTTCTTGAGGATTAAAGTTTATAAATGTAAGTATGATGTGATTTTTTATTTTATTTTATGTTGTTGAACAGTGTTTTTGTTTATTTTATAATATCGTCATTAAAAGGCTGTGGCGGTTGGAGAGTCAGCTTCGTGTTAGGGCGTGTTAAAGATCCCGATACCCACACTACACCCTCATTGAAGTATATACGAGTAAAATTATTCGAGCGCGCAGCCAAAGTATATTGTCCACAATTATTTGCGGACTTAACCAAAATCCCATTGAACTGGCGATGTTCGGTGGAATTCTTGTGCCCATGCTGAAAAAAATTCTCTTCAAATGTACATATCGAATTATGACATTATGATAAACAGTTGCATGTGTGCAATTTCGGTCACTCTTTTAAAGTCACCTACGTGTTTTGTCCCAGTGCAGCTAGCGTACTTAGCGACCTTGTGTGCATGCGCCGCAGATTGTGAGAGCGCCTCAAATAGTACAAATGAAGCTATAGCTTGTTCCGGTGGGTCCCAAGCCAGGGTTTTTTCCTAACTACCACATTACTTAAGTTTTAATATCACTCTCAACGTCAAAATTGTTACAAATAAATACATAATGATAACGTGCCGCCAAGCTCGATGACATAGGAGGCGGAAGTTGGTGTCGTCACACGCATTGTCCCAATTTTGCAATATCGGTACGCTTGGAACCTGTGCTCTGCAACACCCCATGTACACGTCAACGAGGAACGTATGGTGTAGAGTGTTTATTGCGATTGGGCCATTCTTTGTCACGGTCTTCTCTCTGACAAATTGGCATATTTAGCAGCCAAAATATAATGAGCCGTTGCTGTGATAGTAGTTGCAGCCCAAGGTTATTTTAGTAAACGAAAATGAACTCAAAACTTGAATAGAAAAAAATAAAATTCGATAATGAAAAAAATACAGTGAACCCTCGGTTATCGCGGTTAATGGGGACCGAGACCACCCGCGAAAACTGAAAATCCGCGAAGTAGCGGCGCACCTTCAAAAATGCTTAAAAAAAAAAGTGCGAAGTAGTGGTGCACCTTCAAAAATGTTTAAAAAAAAAAAATTAATAAATATATATATATATATATATATATATATATATATATATACACGGGTAGAGAGAGAGAGAGTGAAATTCATGCTATAACAAAAAAAAAAATAATTATTATTAAAACTTATTATTTTTTTATTCCCCAGCCATTATTTTTGTATTTATTCAATTACTTCTTTTTGTATTTTTTTAATTGCTTCGACCTTTACCTGCTGGTACGCCGTCCGGTGTGCCCTGTGAAATGAAAGGTGGCATTCTTCATTTATTTTTTTTATTCATTTATTCATTCATAACTGACAGCCTCGCGCTCCGCTCGTGCTCGGGCGGAAGAGGTGCTCCTCTTCGGCTTAATTGTCATGCACGCCGGACCTGCTCCCCCGAAGCGTGTCTCCGTTCGATTGAACTCGGTTTCATTTCGCCCCGCCCGTGCCCGGGGAAGGTGCTCCTATTCGGCTTAACTGTGACACATGCCCGCCCTCCTCCCCCGGAGCTTCCATTCGGTTAAACTTAAGGGCCGCTTGGCACCGCCCGTGCCCGGGGAAGGTGCTTCTCTTCGGCTTAACTGTGACGCGAGCATGCCCTCCTCCTCCGGAGCTTCCATTCGGTTAAACTTAGGGGCCGCTTGACACCGCCCGTGCCCGGGGAAGGTGCTCCTCTTCGGCTTAACTGCCACGCACGCCGGCCGGCCTCCTCCGGAGCTCTCGTACGCTCCCGAACAGAGCGAAATGTCGCCCCGCTAGTGCCCGGGCGGAAGTTGTTCCTCTTCGGCTTAACTGCCACGCACGCTGGCCGGAGCTCTGGTACGGTCCGAACCGCGCGAAACGTCGCCCCAAATCGTGCCCGGGGGAACGTGCTCTTCTTCGTCCACTCTCCTCTTCGCCCACGCTCTTCTTCGGCGCATGCCGGCCGTCTAACAGCTCCAGCGCCCCGTCGTGCCGCTCGGCGAAACTACAATGCCCCCGAATATTTTTTAGACCCGCGAAGCACTGAACCCGCGAAAGGTGAACCGCGAAGTAGCGAGGGTTCACTGTAAAATGAAAATGCTCTTTCAAAAATTAAAACTATCTAAAACTAGTGATGGCAAAATGAAGCCCCATAAAGCAGCCAAGCCCTGCAGGGAAATACTTCACACACGAATGGGCTTCGAGATGCTTCATTTTTCTTGACTACGCCATCCCGTGGACAGAAAAATGTATAACATGCTTGGTGCATGCAATAAAATGGTGAGCTGTAAATCATGCTCTGCTTACCAAACAATATGTATTTGAAGAGTGATTTTAATTGTTCTGTTTTACTTTGTCTTCTCACTTCTCCAATATTCAGACAGCTCCGCCAAGACCAACGTTTCACCCCCACACTGATATAAAATGGACCCAACCGTTTGGGTCTCTTTCCAAATTTGGTACCAAAGCCTCCCCCACAGTGCGGCAGCTATCTTGAATTGGCCCGTTCCCAGAGAGTTTTACTTCATTCAGTGTCATTCAGTATTATTCAAAATCTTTCAGTGTCATTCCAAATCATTCAATGTCATTCACGATCTTTCCACATCCTTCCACCTTCCATCGTTCAGTGTCATTCCACATTCTCTTTGATATATAACATAACATAACAATAACATAATCCTGGGTCAGCAGACACCTAATTAATGTGTTAATACATGATACATTTTTATATAAGCAACACTTATGATTGTAACGTATTTTTAATTCTTTCTAGGCGGGAACTGTCCGAACAAAAAATTCATGCAATTTGTAATTAGACACTTTGTCATACAAAAAGTCACTCAGGGCAAGAGAAAAAAAATTGTCACTTGCCCAAGTTGGGCAAGTAATTTGGCCACTCGGGCAAGGCAAATTTTAGTGGCACTTGCCCTATGGGGAAGCAGTTTTTAAAGTTAACTTCGAACCCTGTGATGGTGTCTTGTGACCAGTCTTTATCAGCTGATGTTCCATGAAGGCGTGCCTTACCTGTCACAAGAATGAAGGCAAGTCACGCCCCCCGCTGTCCGTTCACTCCGCCAAGATGCTGCTCCAGGTGGTAGAGAGGATGAAGGCTCCCTTGTCTCTGTTCATGGTTTTTATGCCTCGCTTGCAGATCTCAATTGCTTCTTTGATCCAGCGCTGTAGTTTGTTCTCTCCGGTGCGGATGACCCTGCCCTTCTCCCAGTCCATGATGTGGTTTTCCCTTTTGCAGTGGTCAGTGATTGCTGATTTGTAATGTTCATGTTGTGCTTGTTCTTTTACTGCTCTGATTTTTTTAATTTTTTTGACAGGTAAGTCACACCCTCATGGAACATCAGCTGATAAAGACGGGTCTCAAGACACCATCATGCGACACTCTGAAGAAGGCGAAAGGCTCGCCGAAACATGTCAGGTAAAAAATTAACCTAAAACATAATTGTCTGCTTTTAATGAATCAGTCAAATATCAATAATAAGAAGACAAAATGAACCTAATACAAATAAATGAATGCTTAATAACTCCCCTGGACATGCTCCTAAAAATCCAAACCTTCACCTGTAAATAAAACGTCCCGACCTGAAGACATCTTAATGTTATTATTTTGTTATACACACAGCGCCGCCAAGTGGAATCAAAAATTTGTTTTTATTTTAATTTTCACGTACTGCACGGTGCCCTTTTGACGAATCCGACTGAAAATTAGTCAGAAAAGACTCACTTACTCTCTGCCGAATTTTGTGACGTTTTGGCAAAAGGCGTGGCTATTACGGTGCTGAAAAGTCCGATTGTACTCTGTGGCAACAAAAGCTCCGGCAACATTACTCAGATGATACTATCTTCTCGAAGTTGTACACATTTGAGGATACTTCAGCCCTGAAGACATCCACCAACTTATTTTTCATCGTAGTAGTAGCGCCACCAACTGGTAAAAGCTAATACAAGTTATTTTTTTGGATGTTTTTCTCCGTGCAACTCAACAAGGTCGCCCTCATATATGCTCGGATGACTGTTTCGGCCATGAGGATGTCACAATAAGAAATTCATCCTTTTTCGTGAAAAGTTGTGGGAGTGGCATTGCACTGTTCGGCAATAAAACAACGCTGATTATGAGGTTCTAAATATGAACGACAACTCGTGAAACTTTACACACACATCAGGCCGAGCAAATTTATCAATATTTTATACGCTAGTTGTGCAGCCTTTTTGAAATGGCTCGCCATGGCCCTCGAGAAATGTTAAAAAAAGCAGCCCTGGTTGAGTGTTTCACCTCGCTTTTTGTAAATTTTATGGAGTACAGTGAATCCTCGGTTATCGCGGTTAATGGGGACAGAGACCACCCGCGAAAACTGAAAATCCGCGAAGTAGCGGCGCACCTTCAAAAATGCTTAAAAAAATATACAATATATATAATAAATATATATATATATATATATATATATATATATACGGGGAGAGAGAGAGTGAAATACATGTTATATGGCATTCTTTATTTATTTATTTATTTATTCTTTTATACATTCATAACTGACAGCTTCGCGCTCCGCTCGTGCCCGGGCGGAAGAGGTGCTCCAATTCGGCTTAACTGTGACACACACCCGCCCTCCTCCCCCGGAGCTTCCATTCGGTTAAACTTAGGGGCCGCTTGGCACCGCCCGTGCCCGGGGAAGGTGCTCCTCTTCGGCTTACTGTGACGCGAGCATGCCCTCCTCCTCCGGAGCTTCCATTCGGTTAAACTTAGGGGCCGCTTGGAACCGCCCGTGCCCGGGGAAGGTGCTCCTCTTCGGCTTACTGTGTCGCGAGCATGCCCTCCTCCTCCGGAGCTTCCATTCGGTTAAACTTAGGGGCCGCTTGGAACCGCCCGTGCCCGGGGAAGGTGCTCCTCTTCGGCTTACTGTGACGCGAGCATGCCCTCCTCCTCCGGAGCTTCCATTCGGTTAAACTTAGGGGCCGCTTGGCACCGCCCGTGCCCGGGGAAGGTGCTCCTCTACGGCTTAACTGCCACGCACGCCGGCCGGAGCTCTGGTACGGTCCGAACCGCGCGAAACGTCGCCACCGATCGTGTCCGGGGGAACGTGCTCTTCTTCGTCCACTCTCCTCTTCGCCCACGCTCTTCTTCGGCGCACGCCGGCCGTCTAACCGCTCCAGCGCCCCGTCGTGCCGCTCGGCGAAACTACAATGCCCCCGAATATTTTTTATACCCGCGAAGCACTGAACCCGCGAAAGGTGAACCGCGAAGTAGCGAGGGTTCACTGTATGTATAAGACCAAGACCTACAAAAAAGTCTCTTGGAGCAATGAGCTAGGTTTTACAGGAAGTCGGCCATTTTGAATTTATTAAAAGGGGGCGGGTCACCACAATGGACTTTGTGTAGAAATTATTATTGGGGCCCGAGCAGCGACCGCGGCGAGGTCCCTATTGTTTATGTAGAAATTATTATTAGGGCCCGAGCAGCGACCGCTACGAGGTCCCCATTGTTTTTGTGGAAATTATTATTATTATTATTATTAGGGCCCGAGCAGTGACCGCTGCGAGGTCCCTATTGTTTTTCTAGAAATTGTTATTAGGGCCCGAGCTGCGACGGCTGCGAAGTCCCTATTGTTTTTGTAGAAAATATTATTACTTTCAAATTTCCCCATTGTGGGACTAATAAAGGACATCTTATCTTATCTTCTCTTATTATTATTATTATTATTAGGGCCTGAGCAGCGACCGCTGCGAAGTCCCTATTGTTTTTGTAGAAATTATTATTATTATTATTTTTCCGATTGTTCGATTGCATTTTTGACCCCCGAAACATGCACAAAAATTCACCAAACTTGGCAGTCTCATCGGGCATGGCGAAAAATTTGATATTTTAATGTCTAATATGAATAGGAAGTGAGTTATGAATTTTTGAAAGTCCGACTTTTGCCCTTTTTTGCATGTTTACAGGGGTCATTCTTTTGCACCCTGATCCTAAAGGCTTCATCTGATTGCCTTAAAATTCTGTCTGTAGCATCTTAAGACCTGGGACAAACACTGGGGCTAAAATTTTTTGTTTCCGAAATACTATATGACGGGGGCGGGGCTTCGAAGTTTTCACTTAAGATTTCCTTCGCCGCAATGGACAAAATGCTTAATAACTCTCTTGCACATGCTGCTAAAAATCCAAAACTTCACATGTACATAAAGAGTCGGTACCTGAAAACATCTATATGTTTATATTCAGTTATACACCTTGCGCCAATCAATATCATTTTTTACATTTTGACGTACTGCACGGTGCCCTTTTAACGAATCCGATTGAAAATTGGCTAGAAAAGACTCAAGACATTGATCTTACTCTATCCCTATTTTTGTGACTTTCCTTCGAAGGGCGTGGCTATTACGGTGCCGCAGAGTCTGATTATTCTCCGTGGCAACAAAAGTTCCTGCAAAATGATTCAGATGATCCATCTTCTTGAAATTTTTCACATTTGAGGATATTCAGGCCCTGAAGACGGCTGCCAACTTATTTTTGATCGCAGTGGTAGCGCCACCAACTGGTTAAAACAAATACAAATTATTTTCGTTGATGTTTTTCTCCGGGCAGGTTTACAAAATCTACCTTATATTTGCTCGGATGAGTGTTTAAGCCTTGAGGATGTCACAATACGAAAGTCTTTCGCCTTCTTCAGAGTGTCACATGATGGTGTCTTGTGGCCCGTCTTTATCAGCTGATGTTCCATGAGGGCGTGACTTACCATTCACAAGAATGAAGGCAAGTCACGCCCCCCGCTGTCCGTTCACTCCGCCAAGATGTTGCTCCAGGTGGTAGAGAGGATGAAGGCTCCCTTGTCTCTGTTCATGGTTTTTATGCCTCGCTTGCAGATCTCAATGGCCTTCTGATCCAGCGCTGTTGTTTGTTCTCTTCGGTGCGGATGACCCTGCCCTTCTCCCGGTCCATGATGTGGTTTTCCCTTTTGCAGTGGTCAGTGATTGCTGATTTGTAATGTTCATGTTGTGCTTGTTCTTTTACTGCTCTGATTTTTCATTTTTTTGACAGGTAAGTCACACCCTCATGGAACATCAGCTGATAAAGACGGGTCTCAAGACACCATCATGCGACACTCTGAAGAAGGCGAAAGACTCGCCGAAACATGTCAGGTAAAAAATTAACCTAAAACATAATTGTCTGCTTTTAATGAATCAGTCAAATATCAATAATAAGAAGACAAAATGTACCTAATACAAATAAATGAATGCTTAATAACTCCCCTGCACATGCTCCTAAAAATCCAAACCTTCACCTGTAAATAAAACGTCCCGACCTGAAGACATCTTAATGTTATTATTTTGTTATACACACAGCGCCGCCAAGTGGAATAAAAAATGTGTTTTTATTTTCATTTTCACGTACTGCAACGTGCCCTTTTGACGAATCCGACTGAAAATTAGTCAGAAAAGACTCAAGACAATGATCTTACTCTCTGCCGAATTTTGTGACGTTTTGGCAAAAGGCGTGGCTATTACGGTGCTGAAAAGTCCGATTGTACTTTGTGGCAACAAAAGCTCCGGCAACATGACTCAGATGATCCTATCTTCTCGAAGTTGTACACATTTGAGGATACTTCAGCCCTGAAGACATCTACCAACTTATTTTTCATCGTAGTAGTAGCGCCACCAACTGGTAAAAGCTAATACAAGTTATTTTCTTGGATGTTTTTCTCCGTGCAACTCAACAAGGTCGCCCTCATATATGCTCGGATGACTGTTTCGGCCATGAGGATGTCACAATACGAAATTCATCCTTTTTCGTGAAAAGTTGTGGGAGTGGCATTGCACTGTTCGGCAATAAAACAACGCTGATTATGAGGTTCTAAATATGAACGACAACTCGTGAAACTTTACACACACATCAGGCAGAGCAAATTTATCAATATTTTATACGTTAGTTGTGCAGCTTTTTTTAAATGGCTCGCCATGGCCCTCGAGAAATGTTCAAAAAAGCAGCCCTGGTTGAGTGTTTCACCTCGCTTTTTGTAAATTTTATGGAGTACAGTGAACCCTCGGTTATCGCGGTTAATGGGGACCGAGACCACCCGCGAAAACTGAAAATCCGCGAAGTAGCGGCGCACCTTCAAAAATGCTTAAAAAAAAATACAATATATATAATAAATATATAAATATATATATATATATATATATATATACGGGGAGAGAGAGAGAGAGTGAAATTCATGTTATAACAAAAAAAACAAATTATTATTCAAACGTATTATTTTTTTATTCCCCAGCCATTCTTTTTTAATTTATTTAATTACTCTGACTTTTACCTGCTGGTACGCCGTCCGGTGTGCCCTGTGAAATGAAAGGTGCCATTCTTTATTTATTTATTTATTTATTCATTTATTCATTCATAACTGACAGCTTCGCGCTCCGCTCGTGCGCGGAAGAGGTGCTCCGATTCGGCTTAACTGTGACACACGCCCACCCTCCTCCCCCGGAGCTTCCATTCGGTTAAACTTAGGGGCCGCTTGGCACCGCCCGTGCCCGGGGAAGGTGCTCCTCTTCGGCTTACTGAGTCGCGAGCATGCCCTCCTCCTCCGGAGCTTCCATTCGGTTAAACTTAGGGGCCGCTTGGCACCGCCCGTGCCCGGGGAAGGTGCTCCTCTACGGCTTAACTGCCACGCACGCCGGCCGGAGCTCTGGTACGGTCCGAACCGCGCGAAACGTCGCCACCGATCGTGTCCGGGGGAACGTGCTCTTCTTCGTCCACTCTCCTCTTCGCCCACGCTCTTCTTCGGCGCACGCCGGCCGTCTAACCGCTCCAGCGCCCCGTCGTGCCGCTCGGCGAAACTACAATGCCCCCGAATATTTTTTATACCCGCGAAGCACTGAACCCGCGAAAGGTGAACCGCGAAGTAGCGAGGGTTCACTGTATGTATAAGACCAAGACCTACAAAAAAGTCTCTTGGAGCAATGAGATAGGTTTTACAGGAAGTCGGCCATTTTGAATTTACTTAAAAGGGGGCGGGTCACCACAATGGACTTTGTGTAGAAATTATTATTGGGGCCCGAGCAGCGACCGCGGCGAGGTCCCTATTGTTTATGTAGAAATTATTATTAGGGCCCGAGCAGCGACCGCTACGAGGTCCCCATTGTTTTTGTGGAAATTATTATTATTATTATTATTAGGGCCCGAGCAGTGACCGCTGCGAGGTCCCTATTGTTATTAGGGCCCGAGCTGCGACGGCTGCGAGGTCCCTATTGTTTTTGTAGAAAATATTATTACTTTTATTATTATTATTATTATTATTATTAGGGCCTGAGCAGCGACCGCTGCGAAGTCCCTATTGTTTTTGTAGAAATTATTCTTATTATTATTTTTCCGATTGTTCGATCGCATTTTTGACCCCCGAAACATGCACAAAAATTCACCAAACTTGGCAGTCTCATCGGGCATGGCGAAAAATTTGATATTTTAACGTCTAATATGAACAGGAAGTGAGTTATGAATTTTTGAAAGTCCGACTTTTGCCCTTTTTTGCATGTTTACAGGGGTCATTCTTTTGCACCCTGATCCTAAAGGCTTCATCTGATTGCCTTAAAATTCTGTCTGTAGCATCTTAAGACCTGGGACAAACACTGGGGCTAAAATTTTTTGTTTCCGAAATACTATATGAACGGGGGCGGGGCTTCGAAGTTTTCACTTAAGATTTCCTTCGCCGCAATGGACAAAATGCTTAATAACTCTCCTGCACATGCAGCTAAAAATCCAAAACTTCACATGTACATAAAGAGTCGGTACCTGAAGACATCTATATGTTTATATTCAGTTATACACCTTGCGCCAATCAATATCATTTTTTACATTTTGACGTACTGCACGGTGCCCTTTTAACGAATCCGATTGAAAATTGGCTAGAAAAGACTCAAGACATTGATCTTACTCTATCCCTATTTTTGTGACTTTCCTTCGAAGGGCGTGGCTATTACGGTGCCGCAGAGTCTGATTAATCTCCGTGGCAACAAAAGTTCCTGCAAAATGATTCAGATGATCCATCTTCTCGAAATTTTTCACATTTGAGGATATTCAGGCCCTGAAGACGGCTGCCAACTTATTTTTGATCGCAGTGGTAGCGCCACCAACTGGTTAAAACAAATACAAATTATTTTCGTTTATGTTTTTCTCCGGGCAGGTTAACAAAATCTACCTTATATTTGCTCGGATGAGTGTTTAGGCCTTGAGGATGTCACAATACGAAAGTCTTTCGCCTTCTTCAGAGTGTCACATGATGGTGTCTTGTGACCCGTCTTTATCAGCTGATGTTCCATGAGGGCGTGACTTACCTGTCACAAGAATGAAGGCAAGTCACGCCCCCCGCTGTCCGTTCACTCTGCCAAGATGCTGCTCCAGGTGGTAGAGAGGATGAAGGCTCCCTTGTCTCTGTTCATGGTTTTTATGCCTCGCTTGCAGATCTCAATGGCCTCTCTGATCCAGCGCTGTTGTTTGTTCTCTTCGGTGCGGATGACCCTGCCCTTCTCCCGGTCCATGATGTGGTTTTCCCTTTTGCAGTGGTCAGTGATTGCTGATTTGTAATGTTCATGTTGTGCTTGTTCTTTTACTGCTCTGATTTTTAATTTTTTTGACAGGTAAGTCACACCCTCATGGAACATCAGCTGATAAAGACGGGTCTCAAGACACCATCATGCGACACTCTGAAGAAGGCGAAAGACTCGCCGAAACATGTCAGGTAAAAAATTAACCTAAAACATAATTGTCTGCTTTTAATGAATCAGTCAAATATCAATAATAAGAAGACAAAATGAACCTAATACAAATAAATGAATGCTTAATAACTCCCCTGCACATGCTCCTAAAAATCCAAACCTTCACCTGTAAATAAAACGTCCCGACCTGAAGACATCTTAATGTTATTATTTTGTTATACACACAGCGCCGCCAAGTGGAATCAAAAATGTGTTTTTATTTTAATTTTCACATACTGCACGGTGCCCTTTTGACGAATCCGACTGAAAATTAGTCAGAAAAGACTCAAGACAATGATCTTACTCTCTGCCGAATTTTGTGACGTTTTGGCAAAAGGCGTGGCTATTACGGTGCTGAAAAGTCAGATTGTACTCTGTGGCAACAAAAGCTCCGGCAACATGACTCAGATGATCCTATCTTCTCGAAGTTGTACACATTTGAGGATACTTCAGCCCTGAAGACATCTACCAACTTATTTTTCATCGTAGTAGTAGCGCCACCAACTGGTAAAAGCTAATACATGTTATTTTCTTGGATGTTTTTCTCCGTGCAACTCAACAAGGTCGCCCTCATATATGCTCGGAGGACTGTTTCGGCCATGAGGATGTCACAATACGAAATTCATCCTTTTTCGTGAAAAGTTGTGGGAGTGGCATTGCACTTTTTGGCAATAAAACAACGCTGATTATGAGGTTCTAAATATAAACGACAACTCGTGAAACTTGACACACACATCAGGCAGAGCAAATTTATCAATATTTTATACGTTAGTTGTGCAGCTTTTTTGAAATGGCTCGCCATGGCCCTCGAGAAATGTTCAAAAAAGCAGCCCTGGTTGAGTGTTTCACCTCGCTTTTTGTAAATTTTATGGAGTACAGTGAACCCTCGGTTATCGCGGTTAATGGGGACCGAGATCACCCGCGGAAACTGAAAATCCGCGAAGTAGCGGCGCACCTTCAAAAATGCTTAAAAGAAAATACAATATATATAATAAATATATATATATATATATATATATATATATATATATATATATATATATATATATATATATATATATCTGTATATATATATATATATATATATATATGTATATATATATATATATATATATATATATATGTATATGTATATATATATATATATATATATATATCTGTATATATATATATATATATATATATATGTATATATATATATATATATATATATATATATATATATATATATATATGTATATATATATACGGGGAGAGAGAGAGAGTGAAATTCATGTTATAACAAAAAAAACAAATTATTATTAAAACGTATTATTTTTTTATTCCCCAGCCATTCTTTTTGTATTTATTTAATTACTCCGACTTTTACCTGCTGGTACGCCGTCCGGTGTTCCCTGTGAAATGAAAGGTGGCATTCTTTATTTATTTATTTATTTATTCATTTATTCATTCATAACTGACAGCTTCGCGCTCCGTTCGTGCCCGGGCGGAAGAGGTGTTCCAATTCGGCTTAACTGTGACACACGCCCGCCCTCCTCCCCCGGAGCTTCCATTCGGTTAAACTTAGGGGCCGCTTGGCACCGCCCGTGCCCGGGGAAGGTGCTCCTCTTCGGCTTACTGTGACGCGAGCATGCCCGCCTCCTCCGGAGCTTCCATTCGGTTAAACTTAGGGGCCGCTTGGAACCGCCCGTGCCCGGCGAAGGTGCTCCTCTTCGGCTTACTGTGACGCGAGCATGCCCTCCTCCTCCGGAGCTTCCATTTGGTTAAACTGGGGCCGCTTGGAACCGCCCGTGCCCGGGGAAGGTGCTCCTCTTCGGCTTACTGTGACGCGAGCATGCCCTCCTCCTCCAGAGCTTCCATTCGGTTAAACTTAGGGGCCGCTTGGCACCGCCCGTGCCCGGGGACGGTGCTCCTCTACGGCTTAACTGCCACGCACGCCGGCCGGAGCCCTGGTACGGTCCGAACCGCGCGAAACGTCGCCACCGATCGTGTCCGGGGGAACGTGCTCTTCTTCGTCCACTCTCCTCTTCGCCCACGCTCTTCTTCGGCGCACGCCGGCCGTCTAACCGCTCCAGCGCCCGTCGTGCCGCTCGGCGAAACTACAATGCCCCCGAATATTTTTTATACCCGCGAAGCACTGAACCCGCGAAAGGTGAACCGCGAAGTAGCGAGGGTTCACTGTATGTATAAGACCAAGACCTACAAAAAGTCTCTTGGAGCAATGAGCTAGGTTTTACAGGAAGTCGGCCATTTTGAATTTACTTAAAAGGGGCGGGTCACCACAATGGACTTTGTGTAGAAATTATTATTGGGGCCCGAGCAGCGACCGCGGCGAGGTCCCTATTGTTTATGTAGAAATTATTATTAGGGCCCGAGCAGCAACCGCTACGAGGTCCCCATTGTTTTTGTGGAAATTATTATTACTTTTATTATTATTATTATTATTATTATTAGGGCCTGAGCAGCGACCGCTGCGAAGTCGCTATTGTTTTTGTAGAAATTGTTATTAGGGCCCGAGCTGCGACGGCTGCGAGGTCCCTAATGTTTTTGTAGAAAATATTATTACTTTTATTATTATTATTATTATTATTATTAGGGCCTGAGCAGCGACCGCTGCGAAGTCGCTATTGTTTTTGTTGAAATTATTATTATTATTATTTTTCCGATTGTTCGATCGCATTTTTGACCCCCGAAACATGCACAAAAACTCACCAAACTTGGCAGTCTCATTGGGCATGGCGAAAAATTTGATATTTTAACGTCTAATATGAACAGGAAGTGAGTTATGAATTTTTGAAAGTCCGACTTTTGCCCTTTTTTGCATGTTTACAGGGGTCATTCTTTTGCACCCTGATCCTAAAGGCTTCATCTGATTGCCTTAAAATTCTGTCTGTAGCATCTTAAGACCTGGGACAAACACTGGGGCTAAAATCTTTTGTTTCCGAAATACTATATGACGGGGGCGGGGCTTCAAAGTTTTCACTTAAGATTTCCTTCGCCGCAATGGACAAAATGCTTAATAACTCTCATGCACATGCTGCTAAAAATCCAAAACTTCACATGTACATAAAGAGTCGGTACCTGAAGACATCTATATGTTTATATTCGTTTCCTGTCTTTTTTACGTCATAGTGTACATAAGGGTCTGATGCAACCTCTGACTGAGAATCAGCCTTGTCCGCATTGTGAATCATGTAAAAATCACCCAGCAGGGGGCAGAGGTGCAAAAGATCCGCCTTGAATCTGCGCCAGAGGTACAAATGGGGGGCGGGATCCTGGGGTAGACTTATAAGTGTGGAGAGCAGCGTGGGTAGCAGCAGCATCGGCAGCACTAGCAGCAGTCGCATTAGTAGCGTTAGCAATGAAATCCTCCAAGCAAATGACGATCGAGGAATGCTTTTTTGTAAAAAAAAAAGCTTCCTAAAAGCATCAAGGCGATGGAGACGCTTTGGTTGAGAGGATGACGCTTCGTCGTCGTCTCAACAAACAGGCGTCTAAAGAGGGTGCGCGTGCCTTGCGGCCTGCATCGCCTGCCTTCGGACAATAGCCAAAGCAGCTGAGAGTCCTCACCAGATCCCCCCGAACGAGGAGGTAAGCGCTCGCAAGTTACCATTGAACATGTGGTTTTACCCCTCATGCTTTTATTGTACATATCATGCATCTTGCGGGCAGAAAATGTCGCATAAATGTGCAGTTAGACGCGAGCGTATCTCCTCCCCGACGAGGAAACAACAATACTGAATGGTGTGGTAATCATGCATACTTTCTAAAATTCACAGATTGTGCATCCCGCGGCAAGAAAGTTCCTCCTCGTCTTGTTGGTGTAAAGAAAGGTAAATTATAATATGAAACTTCACACGCCAGCAATAAAATGCAGCAATAAATATATATTTCCAATTGTTTATATTTCTGTAATTTACAGGTTGTGCATCAGGAAGCAGTGGTTCCGGATGGCGTCACACTGGATGGCAACCGAGGAAAATCGACTTTACAGCAACCCCTGGACCACTGAATGCCGCTGCCCATTTGGAGTCTGAGGAGCCAGCTGATTTCCTGCAGCTGTTTCTCACGGATGAGCTTCTGCAGCACATCGCGGATGCCAGCAATCACTTCCCAGACAATTATTTTCACACAAACCCCAGTGGACAAACACAAGCTCGCCTATTTTCCACGGACCAGCAAAGCCAGACCACAACGAAAGTGTCGGGTCTGTTTGCGCAAAGGCAAACGGAGTGAAACAAGAATGTGGTGTGAACTATGTTGTGTGCCCTTGCATCAAGGCAACTGTTTTATTTTATATCACACAAAAAAAAAGTATGTATGACACTGATGTATTTCATTTTTGTACATAGTTCAACAGTTCAGTCGTTTAGTGTTATGTGCAAATAAATTTATTTTATCAAAAACATATTTTTTGTGCTTTTTTTTATTTTATAGAAGGCATGCATTATTTAGATGTTAGAGGTGTCATAAAAGCCATAAATAATAGTGTCAAAGTTCAAATTATGGTCAAAATGCATCAGTTTACAAAAAGCTCATTTTCTCAGTTTTTTCCCCAGGGATTGGAGTTTTCATGAAATTTAGCTATTTTCAAATGCCGATTGTTCAAGAATGGAAAAAGATAGGAACAAACATTTTTTTTCTGTTGAAAGAAGAGAGTCTCATCTTTCTTCGGGTGTGCTCCATGTCTATATAGCATTAGAATACAATATTCTGTGGGCCTTGCAATATTAGTCAAAACCCAGGAAAACTCTGGGATTGAGTGGGTTGCTCCAGTGAAAATGGCTGGTATTTAATGAGTTAAGACTGGTTAGGACATCCGGCTCGCAGTCCCAAGGTGCAGGGTTCGATCCCGGGACCCAGCTTTCCTGTGTGGAGGTTGCATTTGTGAGTGAGTTTGAGCGCAGATGGTTGTTCGTCTTTGCGTGCCCTGCGATTGGCTGGCAACCACTTCAGGGTGTGCCCCGCCTACTGCCCGTTGACAGCTGGGTAGGCTCCAGCACGCTATCCTTGTGAGAATAAGCGGATTGGATATTACATGTATGTGTTTATGCCCTAGGCCAGGCGAGGGCAAACTACGGCCCGGGGGCCACATGCGGCCCGTTAAAAGTTTTAATCCGGGCCGCCGAACTTGAAAAAAATTTAATGAATAAACCTTGTTAATGTTTTATTTTCTAAACACTGTGGTTTTCAAAGACAAATATTATTGTTGGAATGCTTTTATTCACTTTCATATAAAATTAAATGTATTTTTTTTCTCAGATGAGGTGAGGTTTCCAAAACACTCCATCCATCTGCTCCTGGTCCGGCCCCTCTGTCATATTTTAGAACCCATTGTGGTCCTCCAATCAAAAAGTTTGCCCGCCCCTGCCCTAGGCTTTGTGTCTTTGCTTGGTTGACTGTGTAATGAGTGTATGAATGCATTTCTTTCTACCAGACACCTTGGACTTCCCATGGCAGATTAATAATCTATTTTATCTATCCATCAGAGTCACGAATGTCATTTGATGAGTAGAGAATTTAGAGTCTCCAATTAACCTAATATACATGGATTTGCGCATGGAAACCTGAGAAAAAGCCCTTAGTCCTACTTTTCCATCTGAACCACTTTATCCTCACGAGGGTCACAGCCGTGACATCCCAGCTGACTTCAGAAAGTAAGTGGGCGACGACTCATGATCTCTTGGTTGAATAATATTGTTAGGGGCTCAAAATGGCCCTCTACAATAAAATGGCAGAAGAATATTACATACTCTCTGGCAGAAGAATATTGCGTTTTTTTGTTTTGTCCAATTAACTTAAATAAAACTTGGGGAAATGTAATGATTACATGTAAACCAGCTGGTCTTCCCCATACCAAGCCCTGGCTAAAACTGACTGAAAAATGCATGATGTGTGCCTTTTAAACTCCTCGGCCCATCCACTATGCCAGGGATGGGCAAACTTTTTGATTGGGAGGGGGGGGGGCACAATGAGTCCTAAAATACATTTAATTTTAAACGAAAGTGAACAAAAGCATTACAACAATATATATGTCTTTGAAAAACCACAGTATTTAGAAAATAAACCATTAACAAGGCTTATTCATTTAATTTTTTTCAAGTTTGGGGGGCTGGATTGAAACGTTTAACGGGCCACAAGTGGCCCCCGGGCCGTAGTTTGCCCAAGTGCCCTAAGCCAATTGATTCTAAAAAATAACAGTTTTCTTCATCAAAACAACATTTTATGATCAACATAAATGTTAGTGAGTACATAAAGGTATACTCATTCGATCTATCATAACCCCATGCACTTAGACTGTACAAAAAAAAGAAAATTTTTATTTTAAAACCTAGTATTTCGCCATGACGTCACACGCTAGCGTCAAGTGCTTGGCGCTAAAAACCCGGAAGTAACAGCGGCGCTCGGTTTGAAAGTGGAGAGTTGTGCATGGTAGGCGAATTCGGGAGAAATGTTTGTTGAACACGAGGACTGTGGCGTAGAAGATGGTTTAACAGCGATCTAGTGCGCACCCAACCGTGATGGCTGACCAACGAAATAAATGCGGACCGACGGAGTGGACTGACAGGACGTGGAAAACAGGTGTGTGGCATGTGTGCGTGTGCACGAATGTGGGAGCGCGTTCACTATGGTGGCAGCGATCGCAAAGCAGCAGCACCACTCCTTGACAAAAGTATTGTACTTTCTCTGATGTTTTGGGTTTGCTCTGCTTTGGGGTTTGTAGTTCTGGCCACGCAAAAGTAACAAAGCAAGTTCTTGGATGTCTGCTTTTTTCTTGAACTGTTAATTGGTTAACATCGTGGCTCTTATTTTTATCTAATGTATGGAGTTTGGTGGCTATCTATATGCACAACTATATTAGTTGCACTTAAATTGCATACAGAAAATTTGTATAAATAGGTTACGCTATAAAGTATAACAATATTAACAATCGTTATTGTTGTTACTGTTTATTTATTTTATTTTGCAATAACTGTGCTCCAAGCTTAGCTGTTGTGCCAGCTGCCAAGTAAAAATATGTAATCTCACTCAATAATAGGAATAAATACTTAACTAACATCTCAATTTTTCGGGTTGGGCTGTGGGGGAGGGGAGGGTGGCTGCCTGACAAAAAGCAGACTGTCCTGCACATGCGCAGACCAGCCGAGTGTGTGAAGTGTGCGTAAGTGCAGTACCGGGACCGACCACTAGACAGCGATCCTGAGTAATTTTTCCGCACACACATTTCTAGCACACTCGTCTTGTTTTTGTGACCTTCCTGGGAAGCCCTGAAACTTTGACAGGACCTCCCCCTGAGCTTCTTATCACTGAATTCAATGCTCTTTTTTGTGGGGCCCAGATTTTTGGTCCCCACAAAAATTTTGGTCCCCTACAGTGGGTGTGCTGTCCGATGTTGGTCCCCAACATGTAGCTTATACAAACACACACACACACCCCTACTTGTTTTTTTTGACATTGTTGGGCCACCTGAGCAAAACTCACATTGTGGGAACCACCCTTTCTAGTGGTTGTACAGCTCTGAAAAAAATCAGGCAGTGTCCAGGAATTTAGTTAAACACAAAAACCACTTCAAATTACCAATTAATGACCTGGAGGTCAAATGAGTGACTCAAGTGCATGTAATTCAGTCACTGTAGCCCAAAGATTCTCTGGGCCAGTGGATGAACCATTATTCGTCTTGGACAGCATTGAAGCAGGCCGTAGCCTGGTTTCTAAAGCTGAAAGACTTACTGACAGAGTAAAGGAAAATAGAAAGGAGTTAATCACATTAGGTGAAGAAGGCAAGATGAATTTATTCAAGAGAACTGTCAAAGGAAAGTATTTGACCTGCGACGACTTGGATAAAGCAGAAAGAGAACTTGTGAAATACTGTCAAAGGCGAAGTTTCAAAAAAGATTTAGCCATATTTGAAAAACAAAAAAGGGTGAAGAAAAGTAGCCCACTTTACAAGTTCAATATAGTACTTCAAGATGGTGTCATGAGGGTTGGTGGACAGTTGAACCACGCAGCCATGCCTGAAACAGCAAAACAGCAAGCCATCTTGCCAAGGATTCACATAACACAAAGCTAGTCCTGAGATACATTCATGAGATTACAGCTCACGCTGGAAGGAACCACATGATGGCTAATCTGCATCAACAGTTTTGGATACCTCGAGCTGCTAGAGTCATCAGAAGAGTGCTACCTGACGATCCGCCTTTCAAGAGAATTGGCGTTGATTATTTTGGTCCATTCTAAGTAAGTAGGGTTAGAGGACAAGTAAAGAGATACGGCGTGATTTTTACATGTCTCGCTGTACGAGCCGTACATCTGGAAATTGCATCTTCACGTGACACAGATGCTTGTCTCAACGCAATCCGAAGATTTCTTGTCAGAAGAGGACAAGTGAGAGAGATGTATTCTGATAACGGAACCAACTTTAGATCAGCTGACAGTGAAATGAAGAAATCAATCAAAGAATGGAACACTAAGTAAATCGAGAAACACTTGCTGCAAAAAGGTATTCAGTGGCATAGCAATCCCCCAGCAGGTTCCCACCACGGAGGAAGCTGTGAGCGACTTATTTGGTCTGTGAGAAAAATCCTGAATGTCACTGTAAAAGAACAAATTTCGGGTGAAGAAAGTCAATATACCTTGCTTGGTGAGGCTGAAGCAGTTATAAACAGCAGGCCTATCACAAGGACATCTTCCGACCTCAACGACTTGGAAGCACTCACACCCAACACTCTGTTGTGGCTGAAGGTCAAACCTGAGTTACCTCCTGGAGTCTTCTGTAAAGACGACCAATACGCCCCAATACGTACCTCTGGGAATGAGCTGGTCAGCTCTTTAAAGAGTATTATGTAAGTTGAAATACATTAATCCATTTTTCTTTTTTGGACCATCTTTAACTGTGTAGTGTGTAATGTCTAAAATACAAAATGATCTGATTTTAGGGTGCAGTTGACGACTGTGGCACAGGTCCTCGCTCTACAAGTGCTAATAGTCTTCGGCAAAGAGAAAAATCTGCCATAAGGTACAGAAAACATTGGCATCAGAGTAAATGGATGCATGTTTTTGCAATGTGCGAGGAAACTGGCGAACTCAGAGAAAACTACGCAGGCTTGGGAGAACATGCAAACTCTACACAGGAAGGCCGGAGCCGGAATCGATCCCACAACCTCTGCATTGTGAGACCATCGTGCTCACAAGTCGCCCACCGTGGCGGCCGTCCATTATGAATGCCATCCCACCATCCATTATCTGTACGGCTTCTCCTCACAAGGGTTGCGGGGGGTGCTGGAGCCTATCCCAGCTATCTTGGGGCAGTAGGTGGGGTACACCCTAAACTGGTTGCCAGCCAATCGCAGGTCACACAAAGACAAACAACCATCCGCGCTCACACTCACACCAATTTAGGGTGTCCAAACAACCTGCCATGCATGTGTTTGGAATGTGGGAGGAAACCGGAGAACCCACGCAGGCGTGTGGGAAACATGCAAACTCCAAACAGGAAAGCCGGAATCAATCCCGCGACCTCTGCATTGTGAGACCATCGTGCTAACAAGTCGCCCACCATGCATCCCTGCTAAATAAATGATTAATTTTTACATTTTAGTATTTGTAAGCGATCTTGTGTTCATGACAGCATTTTCAACAGTGTGGGTGTTTGTATGAAAGCATTTCACTCGTGTATGGGCATGAGCATGTTTCAGTTGTATTTATGAATAACAATAATTTCACAATTGTGCCTGAGCGCCTTTCACTGGTGTGTATGAGAATGTTTCACCTATGTGTATGAGCGCATTTGACGAGTGTATGAGCAGCAACTATTTCACTAGTGTGTATGAGAGCGTTTCACTCGTATGTATGATAGCGTTTCATAAGTATGCATGAGCAACAACAATTTCACTGGTGTGTAAGAGTGCATTTCAGAAGTGTGAAGCGATTCCTGACTTTTTTCCCCAACGGCACCTCATACTCCCCATCTCCCGCTCACTTCTCCTGACCCCATGAGCCATCCCCGTTGCTACTACATGGAGATTTGATGTGTTTTTTTGTTTTTTTTGTTATTAGCTTCTTCAACATCTCTTCTGATTCTCATCTCTTCTCTGGCGCTCGTCTCCGCCTGTCTGATTTGAAGTCGACCTCAGAATTTGCACTATTTTGACATGACTTCTGTGGTAATCACTACTGACATATTGTGTCATTTGCTCAATAATACATTAAAATTATAATAAATAATAAAAATGGGTCCGGTGCCGAGCTCTGGCTTCATATCTTTAAAAGTGGTCTTCTCAAATCTGTTACTAATGGCCTCTAAATCGGTTGTGGTAGAGAAGGGGCAAATTAGACCTTATGGCATCTTAATTTGGTCAAGTCTTGTACCCATTTTCAAGGCCAGCGACTATTGCTTTAGCTATATACAAGAAAAGGATTATTCTGAATATACACAACAACAAATCCCAGATGTCCATCCCAAATGTTGTTTCAAAATAATCCAGTTCAGATGATAAACAAATGTATTGGTATGTTGAGGTCATTATTTCAAATCAAAATATACACTTCTTTTTCAGACAATGGGGAGGATCGAAGAAGTGGAAAAGTTGCAGGAGTAACTTCAAAACAATGCAAAGAGACAGAATCTGGAAGAATGTCAAGTTTGTCCATGTTTATATTTCTGGAATTTAGTGGGCGTGCATCTCGAAATGTTTGGGGATGGTTTGGGCTGCCAGACAAGACTTTCACTGCGAGCGCTGGACCACTGGATGCTGCGGCAAACAGCGGACTTCTTGCAGCTATTTATTACCAACAAGCTACTCCTGCACATCAATGATGCGGATGGCACAGACTGCTTTGCAGACAATTATTTTGAGGCAAAACCAAGAGGTCTGTAAGCACTCTGAAAACAAAGTAAAATATTTGACACCCACGGCAAAGAAAGCCATGCTACAGCATAGGGCTGGGCGATAAACCGAAAATTTACCGTTACCGAAATTTATTACAATGACCGAAATCATTTTGCCCATGTCGGTAAATTCGATGAATAAAAAAAGAAAAGCCTTTTGTCTGCGGCAATGTTCATGCCCCTTTAAGACCGCGACAGCGCCTCTAGTCATGTGACTCCACCCGTCTGTCGCTCTCGTTGCTGGCGATTCAAATCCAGAAGCTTTCTCACCACCCACAACACAACCATGCTGTGCTGAAAGTTCAAAGTGAGAAGCAAGGTTCGACAAGTGACAACAGCCCATGAACGGAGGCGACACCATACGAGAGAACGTCTCAGAGGTGGACGCGATAGCCTAGCACATAGCTAAAGATAAAGCTCCTCTAGTTACGTGGCGCGCACAGGATTTAAACGCTTCATGAAAGCCGTATTTCCCGATATGGACTACATCGGGCCGGGAGCTTAGACATGTCAAGCATTTTGCATCTACATCCGACTTGTGGTCGGGTCGCAACATGGATCCCTGATTGAGCCTAACTGTGCATTACATAGATGACAAGTGGCGACTGCGCAGCAGAGTACTCGAGACGGCACATTTTCCCCGATAATACCCACTTGTTTATTTGGCTTGCATTGACATTTTCTTTCATTTTATTTCGCGTTTTTTTATTTGCCATTATTTACATCATGAGAGCATCTTGGCGCAATCTATTTGCAGAAAAAGATTTCGCAAGAGGTACCCTTTTTCTTTGTGACATTGTTCAAGTCATGCAAAGCAAGCTCAGGGTTCGCGGTTAACCGCTTCCCGATTGCCCGGGGCAAGTGAAATTTGGCCACGGGCAAGGTAAAATTATGGGCAACTTGCCCGACCGGGCAAGCATTTTTTAAAGCAGCCAAATATCTTTAATTTTGACGAAAACGGTGGTGTGATCTGTTTGTGTGCACTGTATGGTGATGGTTTAACCCAGACAACCCCTTATGTTTTGGTATGGTCCATTGGCCTTATCGGGGGTAATGGGCGGGCGCTACGGGGATCAGTTAGTTCAGTGAATGTCGAGTTAAAGTGGACGTCAATAAATCCCGCAGTATTGGAACTCGCTGTCGTAGCATCCTCATTTGAAGTTTGAAAAACACAACAAAAACCTACGATATTTTGGCCGAAAATTGACAGCCGGAAGTTTTCTTACCTTCTGCGCATGTTTACGAGTGGCGACGAGTTCGTTCAAATCCGAACATTTCGGATTCCTCTGACATGACTAAAATAGCTCGAATATTTTTAAGTAGACAATTCAGTTGTGAGTAAGGAAGGGAGTAATATTTGATTATTGGCTGTTAATTCATTAGCTCCATGATGTGACCTGACATAGTGTCAGTGACTGTGTTCTGTTTATGCTATGAAACTTATGGAGGCAGCACCACAGGCACTGGTCTTAAAGGAATACACAAATTTGCCACACTCATAATTTACTCATGTGATTCCTCAATTAATACGCTCTCCTGGACTTAAAATTGATCATCTGGATTGCTGTAATATCATTTTCCCAATTTAACATGCAGATTTGTTAATTATTAAAACTACAATTAACATTTTCAATAACTGCACAGGATGATACATTTGCTCTTGTGAGTAGGGTTTCATGGTTGATGATGAAAACAAGATTAATTTATGCTTATCAGATTATATGTTTATTTACATTTGTGGCGCACATTTTACAACCATAAACATTTTATTCTTAGAGAAAAAAAATTGTCACTTGCCCAAGTCGGGCAAGTAATTTGGCCACTCGGGCAAGGCAAATTTTAGTGGCACTTGCCCTATGGGCAAGCAGTTTTTAAAGTTAACCGCGAACCCTGCAAGCTATTTGGAATGTTCATACAAATGATTTTTGTACTTTTATTTTTCATTGAAAGTAAAGTGTACCAGTTGGTCAATAAAAAAAACAGTCAATATGCAATTCCTGCATTTATTTTGATTTTAGTCCACGTGGGAATTTATTGTGCATTTATCGTTATCGAGGTAAAATTGCTCGATTTCTCGCGATATTGATTTGAGGTCATATCGCCCAGCCCTTCTACAGCATGTATACAGTGTGAGACGTGTTGTGTTCACTTGCTCCAAGGCAATTGTTTTTAAGTGTATACCACATACCCAACGAATTGTGTAATTTGTATGGCGGGGTGTACACATGCGTTGCAAAAACACATGCACACACTGTCACTCACGCACTTCCGTATATAGTTTATTTCAGCACCTTTTGTCATGCTGTTTTTATTTTATAGAAGGAAAGCATTATTTTGATGTCTGAGCTGTCACAAAAGAAAAAATAGAACTGTTGAAGTCAAGTCAAGCTTGTGCTTGAAATGTTTGTTCTTAGTTTCTCAGTTTTTCGTGAGCAATGGGAATTCAGTTATATTCAAACGCTGTCAGGTAAAGGCTCCATATTTTTATAGCATTATAGCACACTATTCTGTGGGCGCTAGAATTGAAGGGTTTGCGTTAGTAAAAATAGGTGGGATTAAATGAGCTGAAGTGTATCTCTTGAGTGCTCCTTAAATATTTGCCTGTGTTGGTATATTTTATTTTGGTCGTGTCATGTTTATTCTTACGCTGAAAGAGACATGAGGTGTTCGAAAAAAATAAATGATTTTTTTTTTTCCCGGTCAAAACTACCAATGGTGTCTGTTTTTTTTCCCTCCGTGAAATGTACGAGTTATCACTTTGACGCGCATGATGTCACGTGGCTGGAGGACTGGAAACTTGCACGAACAACATTTACGTTGAAATGTAACAATGACACATATATCGACATCTAACAAACATGCATGGGCATCTAACATTGACACTTACATTGACGTCTATAACATAAACCATTACAATCACATCTAACAAACACGGACATCTAACAGACACATCGACATCCATCATAAACATTTACATAGACATCGACATCTAACCAACCTCTACATAGACATCTTACACACATCGACATCTAACAAACATTTACATAGACATCTAACATAAACACATCTAATATAGACACATAGATTGACATCTAACATCGACACATTGAGATCTAACATAGACATACATTGACATCTAACATAGACTGTTACATCGACAACTAACATCGACACAAGGCTTTGTCAAATGACACGTCATGACGACATATACAGAGACACAAGGCACAACAGCATATTTTTGGTACAAATTGAACCCGATATGTTAGCTACCTCGTTCGACTTAAAGGGTTAGCGAACTTGTTATGGTGGTTGAGGCGTGGTGGCTACCCAGCTCGTGTAGTGTATATTAAACTTAAGTTAATAATTTATGACCAGTAAACACGGATGTTGTAACGCAAAACAATGTTCAAATGTTAGTTTTTTTTCAACACATTTCATGAGAAAAAGCTCTACTTGTCTGTGAGAAATGTATGTTGTAGACCCATTATATAACACAATATTACACAATTTTACATTGGAATTTCATTTAATAAAACATTGACAATTATCTTTACAAACACTGTGTATGATTCATCTTTTCATTTGTTGTTCAATGAGCAAAACAGTGGCGATCAAAACAGTGCAAATTAAATGACATTTTATAGGTATCTGGTTGCAATACAGTGAACCCTCGCTACTTCGCGGTTCACCTTTCGCGGGTTCAGTGCTTCGCGGGTCTAAAAAATATTCGGGGGCATTGTAGTTTCGCCGAGCGGCACGACGGGGCGCTGGAGTGGTTAGACGGCTGGCGTCCGCCGAAGAAGAACGTGGGCGAAGAGGAGAGTGGACAAAGAAGAGCACGTTCCCCCGGGCACGATTTGGGGCGACGTTTCGCGCGGTTCGGACCGTACCAGAGCTCCGGCCAGCGTGCGTGGCAGTTAAGCCGAAGAGGAACAACTTCCGCCCGGGCACTAGCGGGGCGACATTTCGCTCCGTTCGGGACCGTGCGAGAGCTCCGGAGGAGACCGGCCGGCGTGCGTGGTTGTTAAGCCGAAGAGGAACACCTTCCGCCCGGGCATGAGCGGAGCGCGAGGCTGTCAGTTATGAATGAATAAATGAATAAATAAATGAAGAATGCCAGGGCACACCGGACGGCGTACCAGCAGGTAAAAGTCGAAGTAATTAAATAAATACAAAAAGAAGTAATTGAATAAATACAAAAATAATGGCTGGGGAATAAAAAAATGTTTTAATAATTTTTTTTTTTTGTTATAACATGAATTTCACCCTCTCTCTCTCTACCCGTATATATATATATATATATATATATATATATATATATATATTATTTTATTTATTTATTTTTTTAAGCATTTTTGAAGGTGCGCCGCTACTTCGCACTTTTTTTTAAAAGCATTTTTGAAGGTGCGCCGCTACTTCGCACTTTTTTTTTTTTAAGCATTTTTGAAGGTGCGCCGCTACTTCGCGGATTTTCAGTTTTCGCGGGTGGTCTCGGTCCCCATTAACCGCGATAACCGAGGGTTCACTGTAGTAAGTTACATTCTAATTTACATTGACAGGTAATGGAAATGACTACTGGTAACCTCAATTGAACTGTATTTCAGTCAGAATGCCTCAAACATCATAAAAAAATAAAACGTTGAGTATTATTTCTCCTTCAAAATGTCAGAAGAAATACTCTATAATGGCCTGACGACATTAACATAGCTTATAGTATATAGCAGGGGTGGGAAAACTTTTTTATTGGCGGGCCACAATGGGTTCTAAAATTTGACAGAGGGGCTGGACCAGGAGCAGATGGATGGAGTGTTTTGGTAACCTCATCTCATCTGAGAAAAAAAATACATTTAATTTTAAATGAAAGTGAACAAAAGCTTGTCTTTGAAAAACCACACTATTTTGAAAATAAAACATTAACAAGGTTTTTTTTTTTTTTTTTCAAATTCGGCGGGCCGGATTAAAACGTTTAACGGGCCGCATGTGGCCCCCGGGCCGTAGTTTTCTCACGTCGGTATATAGCATAGCGGCATAGGTTCCCTCGTCAACATCAAGTGAGTTACCCTCTTACCAAGACCAAAATACGGGGCTCTCCATCTCCCGGTCACTTCTCCAGACCCCAACAGTCACCCTCGTTGCGAGAACTTGGAGATTCGATGTTTATTTTTTTTCGCTTCTTCAACTTCGTGTCTGATTCTTTTCTCTTCTCTGGCTCCAGGATTCCGCTGTCAATCAGATGACGATTGAGGCGGGACTTCCGGTTCAAAGTCACCCTCAGAGTTTGCAACCATTTGAGATGGCTTCTGTGGTAATAACAACTGTCATAGGTGCAATTTGCTCTATAAAGCATTAAAAAAAAAATAATAATAATAAATTACAAAAAATAGTCAAGTACAGCACTCGTCTCATAAACTAGGTAAGAATTTAGCGTTACTAACGTTGCTACACTATAAAGAGTGTTTTACTGACTAGCTAAACCCAGTTTGCTTAAACTGATCGTACACTGGACGAAATCTTACCGTTGTCTTTTTACAAATGGATTATGAAATTGTTGCAGAAATTGTTTTGCTGTGACGGAGGGCAAGTTTTATAAGGTTCGTTCATCGGGAAGGTTTTATATTAGACGAGGATGGTCTTGTTCTTCGGATTTTTTTTTTATTTATAAAAGGCCGAGCATTTGTATTTGCGCTCAGACTGTGTTGCACAGTGCACACGAACCAAAAGCTCTAAAGAAAACACAATACCCGATCCAAACGGAGGGACGTGTTATCTTTATCTTCCACACCGCCTATCTTGTACTGGCTTGCGGGGAGGTGCTGCCGCCTATCCCGTCTGACTTTGGGCGAAATGCGGGAGGGACGACCTGAACAGAGAAATACAAAAAGAAGCAGTACAGCGTCAGTGTAACTCCTTACGGGATAATATCCTCGTCGCATAAACAAGGTAAGAATTTCACGGTATGCATTTTGGTGAACTATAAAGCGTGCTTTACTGACTGGAGCGACGTCGAGTTAGCCTAAATGTATCGTGCATTGGACTAAATCTAGCAAGTTAGAATTATACGATTTGTTCTTCGGGAAGGTTTTATATTAGAGGAGGAATTAAGATCTTGCCCTTCGGACATTTTTTGTGATAAAAGGCCGAGCATTTGCATTTGCGCACAGTATTAGTCCACGAAACAAGAAATACCCATGTACAAATAACTTGCAATTATAATAGTTGGAGCTGTAACAAAGTGTTTTTCATACGGTGTTGTATAAATTAGCAGGAAATTAGAACACAAATTAAAACACGTACAGTAGATACAAGAAGAACAACGACAGTCACATGTTGAGTCGAAAGCTAAAGAATAAAAATGTGTCTTCAAAACGTTTTAAAAGTGGACAGAGAGGGGGCTTGCCTAACATTCAATGGAGAGTCAGGGAATGGACTCCGAGTGCAAGTTTCAGGCCATCTATCTCAAGAAAGAGCTTCTGATGCACCTCAAACGGGTACTGCAAATTTAGTAAGTTCAGCGCATAGTTAATTCCCATGAGCAGGAGACTGGCAACATTTCCACAACCTCATTTTCTTAAGCAACAATGGAAACAGAGGCATGGGATGTGTCTTCTTGTCCCTCACTTGCTTGGAAGACATAGAGTACGTGTGTCAAACTCAAGGCCCGGGGCCAGATCTGGCCCACAACCTAATTTTATGTTGCCCGCAAAGGGCAAATCATCTGCATCAACTTCCTGTTTCTAGCATATTTTCTTCACAACAACACTGAGATATGAGATATTGCCAATTATTTGTTACCAATCCTCCCCTTTTAAAATAAATTGAAAAATTGTTGAACAATTACTTACTAGCTTCTGATTTCAAAACTGGCTTTCCAATCAATTTATATGGGTTCACAGTCCCTCTGAGGGAAACCACAACTACGATGTGGCCCGTCCATAAAAATGAGTTTGACACCCCTGACATAGACCTTCAGTACTTGCTTGGCCTGGTCCTCTTTTGCTTGTTCTCTGCTGACTTCCTGAAAGAGCATATACATCCATGGTTAGGTGCATAATGTCCCAAATTTGTGTTTGCTTTTTATAGTTCTGAATATCGCTGTCTTCAGGCAGTATCCAAGAAGCTCCAGAATCTTCACCTTGCAGGAGACTTCCAATGGCACGTTTTTGCAATCATTAACACTGCATCATCCAAAGAGAGCAAACCATTTTCAACATTTGAGATTGGTCAGTAATATTTACAAGTAACACCCACTCGTGTGGATTGACCAATAGATTAGATCTAGAAAAACATGAAATTACTCAAATTATGACAACATGTTTCAGCCGGACACCAGTGATATGTGACAGTATTTGCAATCTGCATTACATGTTTATAACAGCATATATGAGAATCAAAAAATAAATAAAAAGGGCAATGAAAACGGAAATTAAAATAGAAACCTCAACCTCAAGGATAGGATTTTTGTCGAAATCTCAAAATCGAAACTTTGGACCTTCTGATTTATTTTGTCAATTACCCGAAAGTAACCTTTGCCAAATGCCAACCCTTTAGCCAGAGCAGGTCACATACTGGCAGCAATTAATTTATTTGAATATTGTGACAAATAAAAATGTTTGCTGCACAGTCTATGAGTTAATTGCAGCTTTAAAAACGTAATACTGTTGTAATTTACCTGGTAGTCCGTGATGAGTTCCTCTGCAGACTGTCCGAGGAATTTCATCAAGGAATGGATTATGCCTTCCAGCTTCAACGTTTTGCTATTTAAAAAGACACAAGATGATTAAGTGTCTTAAATAAATAAAAGCTCACATATGCATTGCTTACATCCCAAAAAGTGCATCTCAACTTTAAATAAAAAAAATAGCAAGATATCCATAAGCTCTAACAGATCTTTTATTGTTTTATTCTGTTAATGCTTATGATGGACTTATCCAAAATAGTTTGATGCAAATTATATTTGCAGTAATAAAACACAACCCTCTTACATGACTGAGTGAACTGAGCATAGGTCTTATTTCAGTGCCAGTAACTCGGCCTTTTTTTCCAAGTATCTCCTTCAATTCCAGGGTGTAAAGTTCCATCTTGGTTAGCCAGGTTCTCTCAAATTGAACATATGTAATTTGTTTGAACTCTTTCTTAATCTGAAACATTTTTCCCTCAATTAGAACATTTTCAAAATTAAGAAATCTAAATCACGATTTAAATTTTGATTAATCGTCCAGCACTAGAAGATACAGCAGCAGGTATTACTCCTCCTCTAAAATAATAAAGGCAGTACAATCATCACTTAATTTGACACAGAGTTTTGATTAATTGCTGGACTATGGTCTGATATTTGTCCCACTTGAAACTAAATCTGAATATTGGTTATTTGAATGTGAATATCTTAACTTTGATATTTGAATTGAAACCTGAATGTTTTGAATTGAACACTGAATTATTGAATTGAAAAACTGAATTCGAATTACATAAATTGTATATTTTTAATTTGATTCTGAATTTTTCGATCATAATGTTTTTGTTAAGAACTATATCCCAATAAACTTGAATGTAGGACTTTAAAATGCGTTTTTAATTCCTCAAAAAAAAGGTCTCCTCACCAAAAATTCAATACTGCATATGCTCAAATTCAGTTTACTAAGTAAAAATTCAAGACTCAGTGACAGACATACGGGAGCTTTAGGGTGCCTCAAGGATGTGCAATGGATTCCAATCACCTTCCACCTATCACATCAACCCCCCATCCTTCAGCAGATCCACTGGCTTCCAGTCAATCAACAAATCATTTTCAAAATTCTTCTATATATTTTCAAATCTATGGCTGGCGACCAGTTCAGGGTGTAGTGCGCCTTTCGCCCGTAGTCAGCTGGGATAGGCTCCAGCACCCTCCCGTGACCCTGTACCGGATAAGCGGTGTGGATAATGACATGACACATGACTTTCAAATCTCTTCACAACCTCGCCCCTCCCTACCTTTCAGACATCATCCATATTCCCACTCCATCCCGCGCTCTCCGGTCTTCATCCTCCTCACTCCACCCCTTGCCTGCCACCATGGGGGACAGAGCCTTCAGCGATTCGGTTCTCCAGCTCTGGAACTCTCTCCACCTGACCTCTGTAATTGCACCACCCTCCCTGTGTTTAAAACTAAACTCAAAACCAATCTGTTCCGCCTTAATTACTCTCTCCAATTCCAGATATGTCCCTCATCCACTTTATTGTATTTTATCCTGCTTGATTTACGTGTTGGTGTTTCTACCCGTATTTGTGTTTTTACTTTCGTATTTTACTCTGTACAGCGGCCTTGAGTGTCCTGAAAGATGCTTCCAAAAAAAAAAAAAAAAATATATATATATATATATATAAACACACACACACACACACACACACACATATATATGTTGTTTGTTTTTTTTTCATGGTGGAAAAAAATTTCATCTAAATAACTCTAATGAATTTGTCTTTTATCATGGTGGTCTGTAGGATGAATTGGATCAAGAGCCTGCCAAGTGCACCATGGTGGTGTTTGTTGTCCGGGAGGAAGAGGATCTTCAGCCACCACATTACATCGGGGCAGTTATTGTAGGTGTGAAGGTTCTTTGTCAGTTGCCATCTCTTGCACATAGATGTGTGATGCTGTTTGGCCTCATCTCTCCACTAAACCTGTCTTACCTAAGTAAGTTAAAACACGCTTTTGATGCACCACAAAAAAATACTCATGGAGATAGAACCAAACAAATTGACACGAATAGTGTGCGGTTTGAGTGTCAAACTAAATATTTGATAGCCCAAAAAAAAACCATTTCAGAATGTCCTTTTTAACCGTTTGTAGGTTGTATTCAGAGAAAAAAACTACAGCATTTTTCTAAAACAAAATTACATCAATTTAATGTCTTTATTCCAAAGTAACAAATATATATATATATATATATATATATATATATATGTGTATATATATGTGTATATATATATATATACACAGACCAGTTGTCCTTTCATTTTACCATGAAGAGTCCTGAGACCTCTATGGCCCTGGTTAGACGACCACCCACCGCTGTGTTGTTGGGAATAAATGTGCAACATTGTTCACCGAACATAGCACAAACACCACCTCTCTCATTCAACAATACATCAACAGTCATCCTGTTTCGGAATGCCATTAGAGATTGGTTGATAGCCGTTCATGCACAGTTTCAAACCCACTTTGCGTCCAATTACCTAATTTTTGCACGTTGTGATGATGCAGTTGACCTGTCTGCGTTCTTTGTTCTTCGTTCGAGGACTCAAATCCTGTTACTTGATCTGTTAATTTACACTTACTTACTTACTTACACTAAGGAGAACACCGATGGCTTCCATGTATGTTGAATCTTTTTTTTTTTTTTTTTTGCCGTGATACTCTGCTTTCTCTTTTTTAACGTCACCGATGTCCTGTCATGACATTGGACAGTTCACACAGTTTATTAACAAACAATATAAAACATACCATTTACGATCAATCAATTACATTTTGTGAAATGGCACTCTCCAGAAACTACCAATAATTTATAAGCAGGGCCTAGTTATGAAAAACACATACAGATATGCACTAAGTCTCAAAACCTTTTACATTTTTGGGTGATTTATCAAATGATCTATCATATCCACACCACCACCAGATTTCCCCTCTTGATAGTGATTGAAGTTTATTTCAACCACTATCAAAACCAGACACAGTGGTGGTGAAAAGATTCCTAACCGCTTAGCTCTGTCAGCAACATTAATGCTATTTAAATTTTCAAGAGCAACTATCATAGAAAACATGTTCATCTACATCAACTCTAGTCACAGGATACACGCTGACCCAATCCATACATGTATTATCAAGATAAGCATTAATATAATATCAATAATACAATTTCATTTGCTTATTTTGGATATCTCGTTGTCCAATTGCTATCTTTTCACGAAAGTACAGACTTTCTCCTGTAACTTTGTTCTGTGGACCAATAGTTGCCCACTTGAGTATTACTCATGGTTCCAACTCAAATCTATCAACATGTCGTCCAAGCTCCACAAATATGTCCCATCACTTTTTTTTTTTCAATTATCTGCTTGGTGTTTGCAAATCCATTTTGATTAGTAATTGGGATTCTTACTGTTGGTATTGTACTATAGTCACATCATAGTTTGTTTATGTAACTCTGGGTTGTTCCCACATATAACACAACAACAAAAATATCAGAATAAAATTGTATACATCCAACATAGAACAGCTGCTTTTAACCACTTCAGGGTCATTTTGTCTGAAATATCCCCTCTACTTAGTCTGGTGTCTTATGAAATAAGACCACCCTATCATCAGACTTCCGCTCATCTCCTTTGTAGGAGATTTCAACCAAAATGACCTTTTTACATGTGTCAAATGAACCAATGTTGACTCTTCTACTATATTTACAGCTGTGAGAGCTGTCAATAAAACTAAACATGGCATTCCCCCTTGGGTAATTACATATGTCTTATCTTCAAACTTCTTTCAAGCATCCAGTCTCCTGGCTCCACTAGTTTAGTGCCCTGCTAGGAGACAGAAAGATCCTCACCACTCTAAATTTGTGCCTGTCTTTGTTTTTCTAACACTTTTCACATGTAGTCAGCTAAAGTTGCTTCAGCATCTATTTCCCATTTGTTCTTAAATTTGAGGTATTCTATAAGGCCTTCCAAACAATGTTTTACAACGTCTCGGTCCTAAATACAATGAAATACAATACAGTGCAACTCTCTGTATATAACTCAAATTAACTCACATAAACACATTTACAGTAGATACCAGAAAAACAACAGAACAGCAACAGTCTCATGCTGAGTCAAAGGCCCGAATATTCATCTTCAAGCGAGGTTTAAAAGTGGACAGAGAGGCGACTCGCATAACATTCAATGGAAAGTCACAGTGCTTGTCGTTTTTACAAACAGTTTTACTAATTTCCATACACTGTGTCCACTGCCTCCCCGTTTCCTCAATGCATAGCCTTTTCACTTTTTTTTTTTTGTTCATTCTTTTCACCAATCCAGAGCTTTGAGGGTGGTAAGCACAATTATCTTTCAAATCAACGTGAAACATTCCTATCTCTTTCACAAGTTAGTTAACAAAATGGGTACTATTATCACTGTTTATTATTTTCAGGAATACCATATCTCGGAATGATATCCTTACAAAGTACTTTTGCCACTGTCAATGCATCTGGATTTGTTGGTTAGAAAGAGTTCTAACCATTTCGAATTCACATCTATGATGACCAAACATTTATTTTATTTTTTTTCTTCACTTTGGTTTTTATCAAATAAGTCCATATGAATAATTTGAAATGGATATTGTGGTGTAGGAAAGCGTCCTCTGCGTGGACTCAAATTACCTTGTGAATTGTGTTTCGCACACGTTAAACATGCCCTACAAAAATGTTTCGAATAAGCATTAAAGCCGTAAGCCGTATAATAACGTAATATCTGATGCACCATTTCCCCTGTTGAGACATGTGTTATCCCATGACTCAATATAGCAGCCCATTTGTAAAGATTATTGTTTGGTCATACAGAGATCACGTAGCGATGTTACACCATTTTCCTCCAAAGCCTTTGTTTAACTTTGGGACTTCTATCACTAAAACGTGTATGTCCGCAACAGCTTCTTTAGCTGTATTGTCTGCAATGTGTTTTCAAGGAAAACACTTATGCAATGTATGCGCTACACATTTTAAGACGACTATATGTGTAAATAGTAACACAATTTACTCTCTTTAGTTTACACGCTTTTGTTTAAGATACTAATTCTGTTGCATGAGCTGAGTAATTTGAGGAGTAACTGCTAAGTTCTTTTTCCCAGTGTCATTTGATACAACTACAGTATTTTATTCATTTATTTATTTATTTATTTCCATCTACAAATAGCACTTCTCCGTTTTCTGAAGGCGAATCTTTTTGATGCCTTTACTTTTGGTTACTTTTTTCTACTAACTCATAACAATCTAGTTTTGTACCATCCTCCTGACATAATAATGACAGCCGTGTTTAATGTTGTACATCTCTCTATAATCAGATGTGGTTTTGATAACAATGTATTCATACACTATAAATGTCCCGCCGGTGACAAAAACGTCATGTTCATCAGCAAAAGCAATGCAGAAACCGCACGTGGTACTCTCAAAACCAGAGGATGGAACAAAACTATGGTTGCACTTGTTTCTGCAATTTCCAGATTGTGGGACTAATAAAAGACCATCTTTATCTTAATCTTATATCTACAGCAATAGATACTGCATTAACTGTTCTCATGCAGTGCTTCAATGCACATTCTACGTTGTCTAGTTTGGAATAGAAGTATGCGATTGGTTTCATCTTATCTCCATGTTTCTACACTAAAACTAAGGCCTTTTGCATCTGGACAAAGGGTCAGTGCCATACTTAATACGAACACTTGTTTCCTTTCACAAAAGCTGAATATGCTTTATCAGTCCAGTGTAAGGACAATGTCATTTAGAGGTTTTCCTCATTCATCATTTTACTCAGTGGCACAGTAATTTCTGCATAATTTGGAACTCAGACTTTACAATAATTTGTTAATCTTAAGCATGTTAATTTTATTTTTATTTCCTATTTTTCTAACTTTATGACTCATTTTACTTCAACCAGTTCTACCTCAAAGTGAACAAGTACACATCAATGTTATTTGTAGTCTCTAATTTCTTCTCTGCTTTAATTCCTTGGATGTTAAGATGGCGGCGCGCATGGACGCAGCGGCTAACAGCTCCCCCTCACAGTGCTCCTTATTACTTTTTATTAGTGTTTGCTTGCTCTTATTGGCATCAACTGAGGCACAACATCGATATACCCGCCAGGACATCGTGAACATTGGATATCGATGCGAAATAACCATCACAGAGGAATTTTGCTATGATCGCAAAATTCCGAACAAACTGGCGAGGCTGCCCGGCTCACCGTGGCTGGTCATCGGGACCGGGAGGCGGCGCAGGCGACGCAGAGAGAGGAAGCAGAAGCGAGGCTGCAGGTCCGGTGTCTTGCAACGGCTGCGACGGCAGCCCCATAGGCAACCACTACCGAGTCTGCACCTCACCAACGCCAGATCCGTGGTCCACAAAATCGACGACCTGGGATTACAAATCCTGGGAAACCGCTATGTGCGCGATAGCAGTGTGATCGTCGTCACGGAAACCTGGCTGCACGCAGACGTCCCCGACGCTAGCATCCAGCTGGCCGGGCGCTCGCTACATCGCGCGGATCGGACGAGGGACACCGGTAAGAGGAGGGGCGGGGGGCTCTGTGTTTACGTGCATGAGAACTGGTGCGGCGATAGCACGATCGTCGAGAAGCACTCTTCCCCCGACATCGAGTTCATGTCCGTTAAATGCCGGCCTTATTTTCTCCCGAGGGAGCTAACGGTAGTGATTCTCACAGCTGTTTACATCCCTCCCGACGCTAGCACTAGCACGGCGCTCTCGCTACTCGCGTGCGTCATCAATAAACATCAGCGGGCGCACCCTGATGGCGGTCACATTGTAGCGGGAGACTTTAATAAGGCCAATTTAAAGACTGTACTCCCAGAGTTTCACCAGCATGTCAAGTGCCCGACGAGGGGAGACAACACTCTCGACCATGTGTACTCGAACATCAAGCACGCATACAGAGCCCTCCCACTCGCCCCCCTCGGCCAGTCAGACCACCTGTCCTTGCAGCTCGCACCTGCGTACACCCCTCTCAGGCGCAGATTCAGGCCTACCACAAAGACTGTGAAAACCTGGCGTGACGACGCCATGAGTGAATTACAGGACTGCTTTCATGACACAAACTGGGACCTCTTTGATCATCAGGACCTTGATGTCTACACGCATTGTGTACTGGACTACATCAAGTTCTGCATGGAAACTGTGTCCCAACAAAAGACTATACGGACCTTCCCAAATGCGAAGCCCTGGATGTCCAGCAGGGTTCGCGCTCTCCTCAAGGCCCGTGACGCTGCCTTCAGGTCAGGCGACAAAGCCCAGTACAGGGTGGCTCGTGCTGACCTGAGCAAAGGCATCAAGCTAGCAAAGGCAACCTACAAGGGGAGGCTGGAGGCCCACCTTGCCAGTAACAGACCACGGGAGGTGTGGCAGGGTCTACGGAGCATCACCAACTTCCGTGGCAGCAGCACGACCTCTGTAGACCCGAGTGCATCGCTGGCAGAGGAGCTTAACTGCTTCTTCGCTCGCTTTGACTCGCCCCAACCATCACACCCCCGCACTTCAAGCTCCAACTCCCCCCCACTCATCGTAGAGGAACACGGTCAACCCCAGGAAAAGCTACTGGATCCGACGGAATACCAGGCAAGGTCCTCAGAGCATGTGCCCACCAACTGTCACATGTTTTCTGCAGGATCTTCAACCGCTCCCTGGCTCAGGCAGTCATCCCCTCCTGCTTGAAAACCTCCACCATTATTCCTGTCCCCAAAAAGTCACCAGCCGTCCACCTGAATGACTACCGTCCTGTTGCTCTCACACCAGTCATTATGAAGTGCTTCGAGAGGCTGGTTCTCCAGCACATCAGGGACTGCCTTCCTCCCACTCTGGACCCCTACCAGTTTGCATACCGGGCTAACAGATCCACTGAGGACGCCATCGACACTGCTCTGCATGTTGTACTGGGCCACCTGGAACAACAGCGGAGCTATGCAAGGATGCTCTTTGTGGACTACAGCTCGGCATTCAACACGATCATCCCAGACATCCTCGTCGCCAAACTGGACACTCTCGGCCTCCCTGCCCTCACACGCATCTGGATTAAGGACTTTCTGACCAACAGACCCCAGACTGTGTTGCTCGGCCCCTACACGTCCTCCACCCTCATGCTGAGCACCGGTTCCCCCCAAGGATGCGTGCTGAGCCCTCTCCTGTACGCCCTCTACACCTACGACTGCAGCCCGGCCCACGGCAACAACACCATCGTCAAGTTTGCTGACGACACGACAGTGGTCGGTCTGATCTCGGAAGGTTACGAGACAGCCTACAGAGAGGAGGTAAAGAGACTGACAACTTGGTGCAAGGACAACAGACTGCACCTTAACTCTGCTAAAACAAAGGAGATTGTCGTCGACTTCAGGAGGAACAAGACGCTGCCGCCCCCCCTCTGCATCGAAGGCGTGTGTGTGGAGAGGGTCCACACGTTCAAGTTCCTGGGAGTACAGATCTCCGATGACCTTTCTTGGAGTCACAACACCACAGCAGTGGTAAAGAAGGTCCGCCAACGTCTGCACTTCCTGAGAGTCCTCAGGAAATTCAACCTGGACAGGAAGCTGCTGCTGGCCTTCTACCACTCGTCCATCGAGAGCCTGCTGACGTACTCTGTCTCCACCTGGTACAGCGGCTGCACTGAGGCGGACAGAGTGAGGCTCCAGAGGACAGTCAAAACAGCGCAAAGGATTATTGGCTGCCCTCTCCCCTCGCTGTCGGACATCTACACCGCCCGGTGCCTCAGAAGGGCTCTCAACATCGTCAAAGACAATACCCACCCAAACTCACACCTGTTCGACCTGTTGCCCTCTGGCAGGCGCTACAGATGCATCAAATCAAGGACCAATAGACTGAGAAACAGTTTCTTTCCGAGAGCCATCTCCATACTGAACTCTCACACACACACGAGACCACCCTAACCTTGCAAAACAGCATTGTGATGTGTTTCTATATGCCCTATTCAGTCTTATTTATTTATCTAATTTATATATTTGTCTGTATTATTGTTGTATTGCACTGGAGAGGGGAGCCCTCTAATCTCGTTGCACACTTGAGTACAATGACAATAAAGGGATTTCTATTTCTATTTCTATTTCTATTTCTAATGTAAATACTAGCCCTTCTTATCAAATTACCATCTTTTTTTTCCGTGTCATTTCCATCTGTGCATTTCATTCCAGTTACTAACTACAGTTACCTTAATAGAAAGATCATCAACTGAAGTATGAAACATAACATATTTATTTCTTCAAATCATCCTTACAGCAGAACCTAATTCTTATCCTTATTCATTTGTTCAAGTCACACCTTCTTCAATCACCAAACTCTCTCTCTGACTTCCTCCCCCTACTTGGGAACGAGCATCTAACTTCAAAGAGCTGTTAACTCTTTGTTACAGCACACTCATGAGTTACGATTACACCAATACCCATTGCCCTCTGTCAAACTTTCCTCACTCCTTTTTTTTTTTTAATTTTCCAAATTCACTGTAGCCTTACCAAAGCCACTCAAAACTATCAAGGTATCAAATCAAAAACTACAAAATCAGGAAACACCTATGCTCCTACAAGGGTTTCTCATGCTCACTTCTTCATTCAATTAAGATTTCACAACACCTACTCCTCTCTTTCTGAAAAAGACACAAGTATACAATTAAGTAAAACAGATCATCAGAATGATATACCTTGTCTGTCGGATCATGTAAGTATAAATTGTGCCATCAATAATCTTTTTCTGTAAATTAATCACATCCCCACAACTTGGGCTCTCATTGTTCTGTAAAAGTAAACCTAATTTCAATTCATGCAACCAACTCAGTGTCCTTCTGGGTCCCTCAACCACACAGGTTCTAATTCTGTTACTCTAGACAGTTTTCCACTTGCAAATCTGACTATGACACATTTCTCTTGCTCTATCATTTGGAATTAATTTATTACAAGCAATCCTACATGCACCAGTGTCACATAAAAAGGTAATTGGTGACCCATTTACCAATAAGGTTATTTCAGCTCAGTTATTTCATCAAAGGCCAATATCTCTTGTAAATTTAGGAGGACCTCTTCATCTAGAAACTCATCTGTTCCTTGATCAGCCTCTAAATCCTGTTTAGATGCTTCCTATCCTAGTCATGCTGAAGGTTGCTTTTTCTCAGGGCAATCTCTTGCTATATGGCCTTCTTTACCACAACGCCAGCAGCCTGATGTATTTTGCCTGTTTGCTCCTCTTCCTATTCTTCCTCCTCTCTGTCGTCTGCCCCTTTGTCCTCTAAAGCTACCTAGGCCCTTTCCACCTCGATAAAAGACCTCCTGTCCTACCTGTCCTACCTGACCTGTCCTGTCTATAGACCTCTGCTTCTTTTTATTTTCTATCTTCTCAGCATGGAGGGCGTGATTTACATACTCCTCCAGGGTACCTGTTGGCAGGCAAATGAAATGTTTATTTACCCACTTATGAATTACCTCTCTTGAGCCTGCATGTAAAGCATTCTTCAACTGCTGTTGAAATGGCCCATTTACATTACCATTTTCCTGTAGCCCGCTGTGATTTTTAAACACAGCTGTCATTCTCACTTTGTGTTGCTCAAAAGTCTCATCATCCTTTTGTTTTACTCTTCCTATTTCAGTGTAATTTGCTCTATCTGACTTTTCGCATTCCTTTCCTTTGCTTATTTTGTTTTCATTCTCTTTTTGTTTCCTGTATCCCTCTTCTCTTTTTAAGGCTACCCTCATCCAATATTCTGTTTCCTCAAAGCCATTTTTCTTCATCTTTTTGGGGTCTTTTTCGTCTTTCCTATGATTGATCCCTGCAATGCGGCTATTTTTTGTGTATTTAACTGACCATTAAAGCCATGTTCAGTTATCCATGTATCTAAATACTGAGTTTTATCAGGATCCTGTTTTTCGATGAACTTCCAATCTCTACACTGCAGCGTATCCCTGGGTTTTATTTTACTACCTAATATCCCCATTTTAGAAAATTTGGACCAGTTTGTCAACACCTAAGGTGTTCTAAAAACTGGTTTCTCATCAGTAGGACAGCAACTCAAATTTCCTGTTGTGGTAATTCTCAATTCAACCTTTTCAGGTGGAAAATTATTGCCTTTGCATCCACACCAGTCTGCTGTGTACAACCCTACTGTATTACATCGGATAAAATACCAAGTGGTATTTGTAATCCCCAATCACACCGTTCACTCACTTTACATACGGTTTGCGCAAACATTCACACACGGAATTTAAGTGTACACACAGACTCCGCCGTCCTACTTTCTCCACGGAATTTCTCGGACTCCGCCGTCATATACCTGCCATTGACTAGTATTCACAGGGTTTTTTTATTTCTCACTCCACTGTCCTTCATGGACCTGCCATCGACTAGTATGCACAGGATTTCTTATCTATACACAATTTCTTTCTCTTTTCTCTATCTATCTTTCTTTCTTTCTCTTTTCTTATTTCATCTCTACTTCATGTCTTTCTTTGCTTTTTTTTCTTTTTTATGTTTTATTTTTATTTATTTATTCTTAATGCTCATTTATTTATTCTGAACACTTATTTATTTATTCTTAACGCGCAATGACCTCCAGTCAGTCACTTCCCCCCTAAAAAAAAATATCTCACCACTGTTGTCTTCCCTCCATTGGATCGCCGTCAACCGCCAGATCCCAGCTGGTGGGGTGAGGTCCAGTCCTGGAAAAGGATTTTTAGGCTCTCTCTAGTGAGCCTGCCATGGCCATGGTCTTTCTGGAGTTCACCACACCCGCTGGAATCCTCAGGTATCTTGGCTTCCCGCTCGAAGGACCAAAATAATGTCAGGTTCAATCACCTAAGCATTCACTGAACAAAGGCAAAATGAATGAAAGGAAGACAAGAGTTGATCTTTTACTCGCGAGGAGAACGAACGGAGGTGTGCTCAGTTACATCTCCAACTTCGTTCTGGAGCACACTCCGCCGAGCCCTCTATTTTATTTGGGAAGTCCCTAAACAATACAATGTATTTGCACTAAGGAACGAAGGGGGGAGCACCAGCAGGAACATGTAAACATTTCAGACACAAGAGGAAAGACAGACATCAATGGCAGTCATTTACTGATTGAAAAGGCAGATATGCCTTTTAGTGCTCTGGCACTAAAGTCTCAGTCCTTTTGGTTCAGAGGTGTGTCTCGGCACACCTCCTTTGATGTTGTAGACGTTGATCCTGTCTTCAGGCATCCGCTTCTCTTGAAGTCTTCTCATCCATATGGTCAAACATAGGTCACGCTGTGGAACAATTCTTTTGCAATACTAATAGAGTAAAATATGGGATAAAATATATCTTCAACCTAACAATAGTGTAAACTGACATACTGAAGACTGGACAGTCATTAATTTGATTGTCCAGTCTTTCCCTCATGAGATAATGCTTCACTTAGAAAATGTGTACAGCGCGAGCTGAAAATGCATTTGCAGTACTAAACTACCACATTTCTATAACAGCTTAATTCAACGTTTCCAATGTAAATTTCTTCCTTTATATAGTGTAAACTGACATACTGAAGACTGGACAGTCATTAATTTGATTGTCCAGTATTTCCCTTATGAGATATTGCCTCACTTTGCAAATGTGCACAGCGCAAGCTGAAAATGCATTTGCAGCACAATAAAAACCCAAACTTCTATAACAGCTAAACCAAACGTTTCCAATGAAAGATTCCACCTTTATATCGTGGAAAAAGACATCCTGAAGCCTGGACAGTCATTAATTTGATTGTCCAGTATTTCCCTTATGAGATAATGCCTCACATAGCAGAATCATAAAAACATGGACGTGATGGTAAACTGTCCATTGTGCCGATAGATGGTATTCTCATGAGGTTAGGCTTGCTATGGAGAGTGGCATGGGGGTTGTGTCTCATGGTTGGAATGGGAAAGATGTCAATTTGGGACACATCGTCAGTAGTGTTCCATCAAATCACTGGGTGTTTCGGCCTTTATCACTAGACACCCTCATCGATGGTGGCCAGCGGCCGGTTGATCACGCCCGCGCTTATGTCCCATGCCCAATTAACTGTGGTGGATGGTTCTGCCCTGGGTACTCAAGTGGGATGACGCAGATTAGTGGTGGGATGGGGAGGGGGGACGGGGGTCATGTTGCTGATCTATGAGCCCAGTAGGGGTCCTTCCTCTTCATCCAGATCCACTGGCTGCTTCTTTCAGCCGCTTTAGAGAGCGATCTGACTGTGTGCCGCAGAGCCTGTCCATGGATTCCCAGGTCTTTCAGCAGCTTGATGGTTGATGAGGCCAGAAACCCTCTGCATCCAACTTCGACGGGATAGACCTTGGCTTTCCACCCTCGTTGTTGTGCGTCCGCCGCCAGTTCAGTGTAGCGCAACTTCTTACGCTCATAGGCCTCTTCAACTGCATTTTCCCACGGGACTGTGAGCTCTGCAATGTAGACAGTCTTCAATGAATGGGACCACAGCACTAAGTCTGGCCTTAGGGTGGTGGTTGCAATCTCTGCTGGGAAGATTAGTTGCTGACCTATATCGACCAGCATCTTCCAATCCCGAGCCTTGGTTAGCTGACCAACTTCTGGCTTGAGAAAAGGATGGTTGGGCTTTTCCTGTCCCTCTCGGACAAATTTTGGTGCTGTAATGGTAGTGGTGGCTCTTAAGGGCAAGGAGTTGATGGTAGTTCTCCTGCTTTCAAGCACTGCTGCCAAGCTCTTGAGGACCTGGTTGTGCCTCCAGGTATAGCGGCCTTGTGTGAGGCTGGTCTTACAACCAGTCAGGATGTGTTTGAGAGTTGCTGGTGTTGGGCAGAGGGCACAGGTTGGATCTTCGCCATACCACTGGTGGAGGTTTTTTGGGGATGGCAGCACGTCATTGGTAGCTCTGATGATGAAGCTGATGTTGCTAGCTTCCATCTCCCAGAGATCCCTCCAGCCAAGCTTTCTTTTCTCCAGGCCTTCCCACCTCATCCACTGTCCCTGCTTGGCAAGCGAGACAGCCTTTGCAGACCTTTCAGCCTCTTCCTGGCGGCGCACCTCCTCCACGACCATTTTTTTCCTCTCTGCGGTTGAGGCCTTACACCAAGTTGGTTTGCTTGCTGTAAGGCCAAAGCCTCCTCTTCCCCTCTGGACGTGTCCCACAATATCGCTGTGCCTCAGGGCTGCTGTGGCATGCTGCACTGCACTGGATGGTGTCCATTTCCGTGCAGTTGACAGGGGTGGTGCCGTTTCACTGATGGTCCGGTCTCTGGAGTCCGTCAGCGTCATCTGTAGTCTCACTTTAGAGCACTTGTATTCTTCAGTGAGACTTGTGATGGGCAGTTCGAGGACTCCTTTGCCATAGAGGCTGATGTTATTCAGACAGCGTGGGACACCAAGCCACTGTTTCACATATACTGTGATGGCTCGCTCCATCTTCTCCACAGTTGTTAGTGGGACCTCGTAGACAGTGAGTGGCCACATCACGAGAGGGAGAAGCCCAAATTGCAGACACCAGAGCTTGAGCTTCCCTGGTAGTGGAGTCTTGTTGATGTTGTTCAGGTCGTTGATGATATCCTGTCTTAGCTGCTGCACCTGGTTTTTATCCTTAAGACTTGAGTCATACCATCTGCCCAGGCTTTTGACAGGTTGTTCTGCCACCGTTGGTATTGGTTCGTCACCAATGCAGAACTTCACGTCTTTTAGCTCTCCCTTGATTATCGAGATGCTACGTGACTTGTTCGGCTTGATTTTCATCCGGGCCCAGCTGATGTTTTCCTGCAGCTTACCAAGTAGCCGCCTGGTGCAAGCTGCAGTGGTGGTCAGAGTGGTCATGTCGTCCATATATACTCGGACGGTGGAAGGCGGATCCCGTTCCTGGTTCGCTCACCCCGCCACCCATTTTGAGGCCCTGATGATGACCTCCATGGCCATTGTAAAGGCCAGGGGTGAGATCGTGCAACCTGCCATGATGCCTACTTCTACTTGCTGCCATGATGTTTTGAAGTCGGGTGTTGTGAAGCACAGCTGCAGGTCTTCAAAGTAGGATTTTACCAAGGTAGTGATGGATGTTGGAACGCGGAAGAAGTTGAAGGACTCCCAGAGAAGGCTATGCGGAACTGAACCAAAGGCATTGGCTAGGTCGAGAAAGATGACATGAAGATCCCCTTTGTTCTTCTTCGCTGCTTGAATCTGATTCCAGATCATACTGGTGTGCTCCAAGCAGCCAGAGAATCCAGAAATTCCAGCCTTTTGTACGGATGTGTCAATGTACTCGTTTTTTCTCCAGGTAGGTGGTGTGTGTCAAGACGCTGAAAAAGATTTTCCCTTCAACGTTGAGAAGGCTGATTGGCCGAAATTGACTGATATCTGCGTCCTTCTCTTTTGGAATTAGTACACCTCCAGCCCTTCGCCATGCCTTTGGTATTATCCCCTTCTGCCAGACGATTCTCATTAGCCTCCAAAGATAGCGTAGGACATCTGGTGAGTTCTTGTAGAGCTTATATGACACTCCATTTGGTCCTGGTGCAGATCCTGATCTTGCACGCCCACCATGTTCTCCACTTCTTTCCATTTTGGAGGGCCGGTCTCGATGTTGACCTCTGGTGGTCGAATGGGGGGGATATCATGTGGGATGGCTAGCTGTTCATGCCTTTTCGTGTCTTGGTAGACCTTTTCCAGGTGCTCTTCAAGTTCCTTCTTTGAAGTTTGCAGGAACCCGCTTTTGTCCTTAGCGAAGAGATCTTTGACAAACTTGAAGGGATTTTTATAGAACAGGGTTCTTGTGTGTTCCTTCTTCCTGCGAAGTTTCCTCAAGTTCTCTGCTCTTCGTAAGGTTTTCAACCGGAGCTTGATGTCCCCATGGAGCAGCATGAGACCTTCTCTCTCTGGATCAGAGGCTTTTCTCCACTGTTTCCGCAGGTCCCTTCTTTCCCTGATCAGTCTCTCTATCTCTTGTTGCCTCCTAGGTTTGGTTGGTGGTGGTATTTTGTTGGTGGTTTTCCAGCTGTTCACTCCAAAGCGCTCCTCTCCATAGTGGTAGATGATGTCACCGATGTGTTCCAGCTTTCTCTCTGCAGTGCCCACTTGTTGCTCCAACATTTTCACCAGGTCGTTATTGACGGTTTCCCACTCTCTCTTCTCAATAGTTTTGGGCCACCTCACACTCTGTCTGTGCCCTTTGATCTTGTTCTCTTTGGGAGGTCTCTGTGGCTGGGTGGGTTCTACCTCCTGCAATTCTGTGTTTATAATACCCTCCTCAGTGACAGGGGGGCTGATGCTCTGCGAACTTTGGTTTTTTTCCCGTCGCTGTGCTTCACTCGACTGATTTGACGCATTACGTCGTAAGAAGTATTGGTCAATGCGAGGCCCTTGACTCGGCTTTCCCAAACACCGCTTCTTTCCTTGGTGGATCTTCAACCCTGTAACTGATGTTACTTTTGCCCAGCCACAGGTGCAGACCTGAAGTGAGTGTCCTGCTGCCATTGTCTCATGCACCGTGTTCTTGCTCGTAGTCATGTTTGTTCCTAGGTCTGTAACCGTGTGGTCAGTCATTGAGCCATCTTGCGCCCCCGCTCTCGCAGGCTGTAGGGGTGTCATTCTTTGTAGACTTTCTGTAGCACTTGGCGGGTGTCTCCAACAAACTGAACACAGTGTCAGAGACTGCCAGCATGGGTAGCTAGCCCATGTCAGCCCCAGTGGGGTCTATTCCCTCCTGTCAGCAGTCTCTCCAGGCTGTCACACAGACTTTTTCTAAGTGTTGCTGTATCTCATGAAGGAAATACTGGACAAAGAAATTAATGACTTCCCAGGCTTCAGGATGCATTTTTACACTATATAAATGTGGAAATTTACATTGGAAACGTTTGGTTTAGCTGTTAATGAAGTTTCGTTTTTTTAGTGCTGCAAATTCATTGTCTGCTGGCGCTGTACACTTTTTCTAAGTGTTGCAATATCTCATGAAGGAAATACTGGACAATCAAATTAATGACTTCCCAGGCTTCAGGATGCCTTTTTACACTATATAAATGTGGAAATTTACATTGGAAACGTTTGGTTTAGCTGTTAATGAAGTTTCGTTTTTTTAGTGCTGCAAATTCATTGTCTGCTGGCGCTGTACACTTTTTCTAAGTGTTGCAATATCTCATGAAGGAAATACTGGACAATCAAATTAATGACTTTCCAGGCTTCAGGATGCCTTTCTACACTATATAAAGGTGGAAATTTACATTGGAAACGTTTGGTTTAGCTGTTATAAAAGTTTGTTTTTTTAGTGCTGTAAATGCATTCTCAGCTCGCGCTGTACACATTTGCTATGTGAGGCATTATCTCATAAGGGAAATACTGGACAATCAAATTAATGACTTCCCAGGCTTCAGGATGCCTTTTTACACTATATAAAGGTGGAAATTTACATTGGAAACGTTTGGTTTAGCTGTTATAAAAGTTTGGTTTTTTAGTGCTGTAAATGCATTTTCAGCTCGCGCTGTACACATTTGCTATGTGAGGCATTATCTCAAAAGGGAAATACTGGACAATCAAATTAATGACTTCCCAGGCTTCAGGATGCCTTTTTACACTATATAAAGGTGGAAATTTACATTGGAAACGTTTGGTTTAGCTGTTATAAAAGTTTGGTTTTTTAGTGCTGTAAATGCATTTTCAGCTCGCGCTGTACACATTTGCTATGGTGAGGCATTATCTCATAAGGGAAATACTGGACAATCAAATTAATGACTTCCCAGGCTTCAGGATGTCTTTTTACACTATATAAAGGTGAAAATTTACATTGGAAACGTTTAGTTTAGCTGTTATAAAAGTTTGTTTTTTTAGTGCTGTAAATGCATTTTCAGCTCGCGCTGTACACATTTGCTATGTGAGGCATTATCTCATAAGGGAAATACTGGACAATCAAATTAATGACTTCCCAGGCTTCAGGATGCCTTTTTACACTATATAAATGTGGAAATTTACATTGGAAACGTTTGGTTTAGCTGGAAATGAAGTTTTGTTTTTTTAGTGCTGCAAATTCATTGTCTGCTGGCGCTGTACACTTTTTCTAAGTGTTGCAATATCTCATGAAGGAAATACTGGACAATCAAATTAATGACTTCCCAGGCTTCAGGATGCCTTTTTACACTATATAAAGGTGGAAATGTACATTGGAAACGTTTGGTTTAGCTGTTATAAAAGTTTGGTTTTTTAGTGCTGTAAATGCATTTTCAGCTCGCGCTGTACTCATTTGCTATGTGAGGCATTATCTCATAAGGGAAATACTGGACAATCAAATTAATGACTTCCCAGGGTTCAGGATGCCTTTTTACACTATATAAATGTGGAAATTTACATTGGAAACGTTTGGTTTAGCTGTTAATGAAGTTTCGTTTTTTTAGTGCTGAAAATTCATTGTCTGCTGGCGCTGTACACTTTTTCTAAGTGTTGCAATATCTCATGAAGGAAATACTGGACAATCAAATTAATGACTTTCCAGGCTTCAGGATGCCTTTCTACACTATATATAGGTGGAAATTTACATTGGAAACGTTTGGTTTAGCTGTTATAAAAGTTTGGTTTTTAGTGCTGTAAATGCTATGTGAGGCATTATCTCATAAGGGAAATATTGGACAATCAAATTAATGACTGCCCAGGCTTCAGGATGTCTTTTTTACACTATATAAAGGTGGAAATTTACATTGGAAACGTTTAGTTTAGCTGTTATAAAAGTTAGTTTTTTTAGTGCTGTAAATGCATTTTCAGCTCGCGCTGTACACATTTGCTATGTGAGGCATTATCTCATAAGGGAAATACTGGACAATCAAATTAATGACTTCCCAGGCTTCAGGATGCCTTTTTACACTATATAAATGTGGAAATTTACATTGGAAACGTTTGGTTTAGCTGTTAATGAAGTTTCGTTTTTTTAGTGCTGCAAATTCATTGTCTGCTGGCGCTGTACACTTTTTCTAAGTGTTGCAATATCTCATGAAGGAAATACTGGACAATCAAATTAATGACTTCCCAGGCTTCAGGATGCCTTTTTACACTATATAAATGTGGAAATTTACATTGGAAACGTTTGGTTTAGCTGTTAATGAAGTTTCGTTTTTTTAGTGCTGCAAATTCATTGTCTGCTGGCGCTGTACACTTTTTCTAAGTGTTGCAATATCTCATGAAGGAAATACTGGACAATCAAATTAATGACTTTCCAGGCTTCAGGATGCCTTTTTACACTATATAAAGGTGGAAATTTACATTGGAAACGTTTGGTTTAGCTGTTATAAACATAAGATAAGATAAGATAAGATAAGATAAGATAAGATGTCCTTTATTAGTCCCACAATGGGGAAATTTGAGGTGTTACAGCAGCAAAGATATAGATCACACAGAGTCGGCGGCGTAATGTAGCCGTTAATGTATAACATTAGCAGCAGACATTCAGAAAAAGCATGCAAATATACACAGTATAAACGTATCTAAGTGTAAGGAAACACTCCTAACGTTTGGTTTTTTAGTGCTGTAAATGCATTTTCAGCTCGCGCTGTACACATTTGCTATGTGAGGCATTATCCCATAAGGGAAATACTGGACAATCAAATTAATGACTTACCAGGCTTCAGTAGACCTTTTTACACTATATAGAGGTGGAAATTTACATTGGAAACGTTTAGTTTAGCTGTTATAAAAGTTTGTTTTTTTAGTGCTGTAAATGCATTTTCAGCTCGCGCTGTACACATTTGCTATGTGAGGCATTATCTCATAAGGGAAATAATGGACAATCAAATTAATGACTTCCCAGGCTTCAGGATGCCTTTTTACACTATATAAATGTGGAAATTTACATTGGAAACGTTTGGTTTAGCTGTTAATGAAGTTTCGTTTTTTTAGTGCTGCATATTCATTGTCTGCTGGCGCTGTACACTTTTTCTAAGTGTTGCATTTTCTCATGAAGGAAATACTGGACAATCAAATTAATGACTTTCCAGGCTTCAGGATGCCTTTTTACACTATATAAAGGTGGAAATTTACATTGTAAACGTTTGGTTTAGCTGTTATAAAAGTTTGGTTTTTTAGTGCTGTAAATGCATTTTCAGCTCGCGCTGTACTCATTTGCTATGTGAGGCATTATCTCATAAGGGAAATACTGGACAATCAAATTAATGACTTCCCAGGGTTCAGGATGCCTTTTTACACTATATAAATGTGGAAATTTACATTGGAAACGTTTGGTTTAGCTGTTAATGAAGTTTCGTTTTTTTAGTGCTGCAAATTCATTGTCTGCTGGCGCTGTACACTTTTTCTAAGTGTTGCAATATCTCATGAAGGAAATACTGGACAATCAAATTAATGACTTCCCAGGCTTCAGGATGCCTTTTTACACTATATAAAGGTGGAAATGTACATTGGAAACGTTTGGTTTAGCTGTTATAAAAGTTTGGTTTTTTAGTGCTGTAAATGCATTTTCAGCTCGCGCTGTACTCATTTGCTATGTGAGGCATTATCTCATAAGGGAAATACTGGACAATCAAATTAATGACTTCCCAGGGTTCAGGATGCCTTTTTACACTATATAAATGTGGAAATTTACATTGGAAACGTTTGGTTTAGCTGTTAATGAAGTTTCGTTTTTTTAGTGCTGAAAATTCATTGTCTGCTGGCGCTGTACACTTTTTCTAAGTGTTGCAATATCTCATGAAGGAAATACTGGACAATCAAATTAATGACTTTCCAGGCTTCAGGATGCCTTTCTACACTATATATAGGTGGAAATTTACATTGGAAACGTTTGGTTTAGCTGTTATAAAAGTTTGGTTTTTAGTGCTGTAAATGCTATGTGAGGCATTATCTCATAAGGGAAATATTGGACAATCAAATTAATGACTGCCCAGGCTTCAGGATGTCTTTTTTACACTATATAAAGGTGGAAATTTACATTGGAAACGTTTAGTTTAGCTGTTATAAAAGTTAGTTTTTTTAGTGCTGTAAATGCATTTTCAGCTCGCGCTGTACACATTTGCTATGTGAGGCATTATCTCATAAGGGAAATACTGGACAATCAAATTAATGACTTCCCAGGCTTCAGGATGCCTTTTTACACTATATAAATGTGGAAATTTACATTGGAAACGTTTGGTTTAGCTGTTAATGAAGTTTCGTTTTTTTAGTGCTGCAAATTCATTGTCTGCTGGCGCTGTACACTTTTTCTAAGTGTTGCAATATCTCATGAAGGAAATACTGGACAATCAAATTAATGACTTCCCAGGCTTCAGGATGCCTTTTTACACTATATAAATGTGGAAATTTACATTGGAAACGTTTGGTTTAGCTGTTAATGAAGTTTCGTTTTTTTAGTGCTGCAAATTCATTGTCTGCTGGCGCTGTACACTTTTTCTAAGTGTTGCAATATCTCATGAAGGAAATACTGGACAATCAAATTAATGACTTTCCAGGCTTCAGGATGCCTTTTTACACTATATAAAGGTGGAAATTTACATTGGAAACGTTTGGTTTAGCTGTTATAAACATAAGATAAGATAAGATAAGATAAGATAAGATAAGATGTCCTTTATTAGTCCCACAATGGGGAAATTTGAGGTGTTACAGCAGCAAAGATATAGATCACACAGAGTCGGCGGCGTAATGTAGCCGTTAATGTATAACATTAGCAGCAGACATTCAGAAAAAGCATGCAAATATACACAGTATAAACGTATCTAAGTGTAAGGAAACACTCCTAACGTTTGGTTTTTTAGTGCTGTAAATGCATTTTCAGCTCGCGCTGTACACATTTGCTATGTGAGGCATTATCCCATAAGGGAAATACTGGACAATCAAATTAATGACTTACCAGGCTTCAGTAGACCTTTTTACACTATATAGAGGTGGAAATTTACATTGGAAACGTTTAGTTTAGCTGTTATAAAAGTTTGTTTTTTTAGTGCTGTAAATGCATTTTCAGCTCGCGCTGTACACATTTGCTATGTGAGGCATTATCTCATAAGGGAAATAATGGACAATCAAATTAATGACTTCCCAGGCTTCAGGATGCCTTTTTACACTATATAAATGTGGAAATTTACATTGGAAACGTTTGGTTTAGCTGTTAATGAAGTTTCGTTTTTTTAGTGCTGCATATTCATTGTCTGCTGGCGCTGTACACTTTTTCTAAGTGTTGCATTTTCTCATGAAGGAAATACTGGACAATCAAATTAATGACTTTCCAGGCTTCAGGATGCCTTTTTACACTATATAAAGGTGGAAATTTACATTGTAAACGTTTGGTTTAGCTGTTATAAAAGTTTGGTTTTTTAGTGCTGTAAATGCATTTTCAGCTCGCGCTGTACACATTTGCTATGTGAGACATTATCTCATAATGGAAATGCTGGACAATCAAATTAATGACTTCCCAGGCTTCAGGAGACCTTTTTACACTATATAATTGTGGAAATTTACATTGGAAACGTTTGGTTTAGCTGTTATAAAAGTTTGGTTTTTTAGTGCTGTAAATGCATTTTCAGCTCGCGCTGTACACATTTGCTATGAGAGGCATTATCTCATAAGGAAAATATTGGACAATCAAATTAATGACTGCCCAGGCTTCAGGATATCTTTTTACACTATATAAAGGTGGAAATTTACATTGGAAACGTTTGGTTTAGCTGTTAATGAAGTTTCGTTTTTTTAGTGCTGCAAATTCATTGTCTGCTGGCGCTGTACACTTTTTCTAAGTGTTGCAATATCTCATGAAGGAAATACTGGACAATCAAATTAATGACTTTCCAGGCTTCAGGATGCCTTTCTACACTATATAAAGGTGGAAATTTACATTGGAAACGTTTGGTTTAGCTGTTATAAAAGTTTGGTTTTTTAGTGCTGTAAATGCATTTTCAGCTCGCGCTGTACACATTTGCTATGAGAGGCATTATCTCATTAGGGAAATATTGGACAATCAAATTAATGACTGCCCATGCTTCAGGATGTCTTTTTACACTATATAAAGGTGAAAATTTACATTGGAAACGTTTAGTTTAGCTGTTATAAAAGTTTGTTTTTTTAGTGCTGTAAATGCATTTTCAGCTCGCGCTGTACACATTTGCTATGTGAGGCATTATCTCATAAGGGAAATACTGGACAATCAAATTAATGACTTCCCAGGCTTCAGGATGCCTTTTTACACTATATAAATGTGGAAATTTACATTGGAAACGTTTGGTTTAGCTGTAAATGAAGTTTCGTTTTTTTAGTGCTGCAAATTCATTGTCTGCTGGCGCTGTACACTTTTTCTAAGTGTTGCAATATCTCATGTAGGAAATACTGGACAATCAAATTAATGACTTTCCAGGCTTCAGGATGCCTTTCTACACTATATAAAGGTGGAAATTTACATTGGAAACGTTTGGTTTAGCTGTTATAAAAGTTTGGTTTTTTAGTGCTGTAAATGCATTTTCAGCTCGCGCTGTACACATTTGCTATGAGAGGCATTATCTCATAAGGGAAATATTGGACAATCAAATTAATGACTGCCCAGGCTTCAGGATGTTTTTTTACACTATATAAAGGTGGAAATTTACATTGGAAACGTTTGGTTTAGCTGTTATAAAAGTTTGGTTTTTTAGTGCTGTAAATGCATTTTCAGCTCGCGCTGTACACATTTTTCTATGAGAGGCATTATCTCATAAGGGAAATATTGGACAATCAAATTAATGACTGCCCAGGCTTCAGGATGTCTTTTTACACTATATAAAGGTGGAAATTTACATTGGAAACGTTTAGTTTAGCTGTTATAAAAGTTTGTTTTTTTAGTGCTGTAAATGCATTTTCAGCTCGCGCTGTACACATTTGCTATGTGAGGCATTATCTCATAAGGGAAATACTGGACAATCAAATTAATGACTTCCCAGGCTTCAGGATGCCTTTTTACACTATATAAATGTGGAAATTTACATTGGAAACGTTTGGTTTAGCTGTTATAAAAGTTTGTTTTTTTCGTGCTGTAAATGCATTTTCAGCACTAAAAAACCATACTTTTATAACAGCTAAACCAAACGTTTCCAATGTAAATTTCCACCTTTATATAGTGTAAAAAGACATCCTGAAGCCTGGGCAGTCATTAATTTGATTGTCCAATATTTCCCTTATGAGATAATGCCTCTCATAGCAAATGTGTACAGCGCGAGCTGAAAATGCATTTACAGCACTAAAAAACCAAACTTTTATAACAGCTAAACCAAACGTTTCCAATGTAAATTTCCACCTTTATATAGTGTAAAAAGGCATCCTGAAGCCTGGAAAGTCATTAATTTGATTGTCCAGTATTTCCTTCATGAGATATTGCAACACTTAGAAAAAGTGTACAGCGCCAGCAGACAATGAATTTTCAGCACTAAAAAACGAAACTTCATTAACAGCTAAACCAAACGTTTCCAATGTAAATTTCCACATTTATAGAGTGTAAAAAGGCATCCTGAAGCCTGGGAAGTCATTAATTTGATTGTCCAGTATTTCCCTTATGAGATAATGCCTCACATAGCAAATGTGTACAGTGCGAGCTGAAAATGCATTTTCAGCACTAAAAAACCAAACTTTTATAACAGCTAAACCAAACGTTTCCAATGTAAATTTCCACCTTTATATAGTGTAAAAAGACATCCTGAAGCCTGGGCAGTCATTCATTTGATTGTCCAATATTTCCCTTATGAGATAATGCCTCTCATAGCAAATGTGTACAGCGCGAGCTGAAAATGCATATACAGCACTAAAAAACCAAACTTTTATAACAGCTAAACCAAACGTTTCCAATGTAAATTTCCACCTTTATATAGTGTAGAAAGGCATCCTGAAGCCTGGAAAGTCATTAATTTGATTGTCCAGTATTTCCTTCATGAGAAATTGCAACACTTAGAAAAAGTGTACAGCGCCAGCAGACAATGAATTTTCAGCACTAAAAAAACGAAACTTCATTCACAGCTAAACCAAACGTTTCCAATGTAAATTTCCACATTTATAGAGTGTAAAAAGGCATCCTGAAGCCTGGGAAATAATTAATTTGATTGTCCAGTATTTCCCTTATGAGATAATGCCTCACATAGCAAATGTGTACAGTGCGAGCTGAAAATGCATTTTCAGCACTAAAAAACCAAACTTTTATAACAGCTAAACCAAACGTTTCCAATGTAAATTTCCACCTTTATATAGTGTAAAAAGACATCCTGAAGCCTGGGCAGTCATTAATTTGATTGTCCAATATTTCCCTTATGAGATAATGCCTCTCATAGCAAATGTGTACAGCGCGAGCTGAAAATGCATTTACAGCACTAAAAAACCAAACTTTTATAACAGCTAAACCAAACGTTTCCAATGTAAATTTCCACCTTTATATAGTGTAGAAAGGCATCATGAAGCCTGGAAAGTCATTAATTTGATTGTCCAGTATTTCCTTCATGAGATATTGCAACACTTAGAAAAAGTGTACAGCGCCAGCAGACAATGAATTTTCAGCACTAAAAAAACGAAACTTCATTAACAGCTAAACCAAACGTTTCCAATGTAAATTTCCACATTTATAGAGTGTAAAAAGGCATCCTGAAGCCTGGGAAGTCATTAATTTGATTGTCCAGTATTTCCCTTATGAGATAATGCCTCACATAGCAAATGTGTACAGTGCGAGCTGAAAATGCATTTTCAGCACTAAAAAAACTAACTTTTATTACAGCTAAACCAAACGTTTCCAATGTAAATTTCCACCTTTATATAGTGTAAAAAGACATCCTGAAGCCTGGGCAGTCATTAATTTGATTATCCAGTATTTCCCTTATGAGATAATGCCTCACATAGCAAATGTGTACAGCGCGAGCTGAAAATGCATTTACAGCACTAAAAAAACAAACTTTTATAACAGCTAAACCAAACGTTTCCAATGTAAATTTCCACCTTTATATAGTGTAGAAAGGCATCCTGAAGCCTGGGCAGTCATTAATTTGATTGTCCAATATTTCCCTTATGAGATAATGCCTCTCATAGCAAATGTGTACAGCGCGAGCTGAAAATGCATTTACAGCACTAAAAAACCAAACTTTTATAACAGCTAAACCAAACGTTTCCAATGTAAATTTCCACCTTTATAAAGTGTAGAAAGGCATCCTGAAGCCTGGAAAGTCATTAATTTGATTGTCCAGTATTTCCTACATGAGATATTGCAAAACTTAGAAAAAGTGTACAGCGCCAGCAGACAATGAATTTTCAGCAATAAAAAAACGAAACTTCATTAACAGCTAAACCAAACGTTTCCAATGTAAATTTCCACATTTATAGAGTGTAAAAAGGCATCCTGAAGCCTGGGAAGTCATTAATTTGATTGTCCAGTATTTCCCTTATGAGATAATGCCTCACATAGCAAATGTGTACAGTGCGAGCTGAAAATGCATTTTCAGCACTAAAAAACCAAACTTTTATAACTCCTAAACCAAACGTTTCCAATGTAAATTTCCACCTTTATATAGTGTAAAAAGACATCCTGAAGCCTGGGCAGTCATTAATTTGATTGTCCAACATTTCCCTTATGAGATAATGCCTCTCATAGCAAATGTGTACAGCGCGAGCTGAAAATGCATTTACAGCACTAAAAAACCAAACTTTTATAACAGCTAAACCAAACGTTTCCAATGTACATTTCCACCTTTATATAGTGTAGAAAGGCATCCTGAAGCCTGGAAAGTCATTAATTTGATTGTCCAGTATTTCCTTCATGAGATATTGCAACATTTAGAAAAAGTGTACAGCGCCAGCAGACAATGAATTTTCAGCACTAAAAAAACGAAACTTCATTAACAGCTAAACTAAACGTTTCCAATGTAAATTTCCACCTTTATATAGTGTAAAAAGACATCCTGAAGCCCGGGCAGCCATTAATTTGATTGTCCAATATTTCCCTTATGAGATAATGCCTCTCATAGCAAATGTGTACAGCGCGAGCTGAAAATGCATTTACAGCACTAAAAAACCAAACTTTTATAACAGCTAAACCAAACGTTTCCAAAGTAAATTTCCACATTTATATAGTGTAAAAAGACATCCTGAAGCCTGGGCAGTCATTAATTTCATTGTCCAATATTTCCCTTATGAGATAATGCCTCTCATAGCAAATGTGTACAGCGCGAGCTGAAAATGCATTTACAGCACTAAAATTTACATTTTAAGGACTTTTGCCCTTTTTTGCATGTTTACAGGGGTCATTCTTTTGCACCCTGATCCTAAAGGCTTCATCTGATTGCCTTAAAATTCTGTCTGTAGCATCTTAAGACCTGGGACAAACACTGGGGCTAAAATTTTTTGTTTCCGAAATACTATATGAACGGGGGCGGGGCTTCGAAGTTTTCACTTAAGATTTCCTTCGCCGCAATGGACAAAATGCTTAATAACTCTCCTGCACATGCTGCTAAAAATCCAAAACTTCACATGTACATAAAGAGTCGGTACCTGAAGACATCTATATGTTTATATTCAGTTATACACCTTGCGCCAATCAATATCATTTTTTACATTTTGACGTACTGCACGGTGCCCTTTTAACGAATCCGATTGAAAATTGGCTAGAAAAGACTCAAGACATTGATCTTACTCTATCCCTATTTTTGTGACTTTCCTTCGAAGGGCGTGGCTATTACGGTGCCGCAGAGTCTGATTAATCTCCGTGGCAACAAAAGTTCCTGCAAAATGATTCAGATGATCCATCTTCTCGAAATTTTTCACATTTGAGGATATTCAGGCCCTGAAGACGGCTGCCAACTTATTTTTGATCGCAGTGGTAGCGCCACCAACTGGTTAAAACAAATACAAATTATTTTCGTTGATGTTTTTCTCCGGGCAGGTTAACAAAATCTACCTTATATTTGCTCGGATGAGTGTTTAGGCCTTGAGGATGTCACAATACGAAAGTCTTTCGCCTTCTTCAGAGTGTCACATGATGGTGTCTTGTGACCCGTCTTTATCAGCTGATGTTCCATGAGGGCGTGACTTACCTGTCACAAGAATGAAGGCAAGTCACGCCCCCCGCTGTCCGTTCACTCCGCCAAGATGCTGCTCCAGGTGGTAGAGAGGATGAAGGCTCCCTTGTCTCTGTTCATGGTTTTTATGCCTCGCTTGCAGATCTCAATGGCCTCTCTGATCCAGCGCTGTTGTTTGTTCTCTTCGGTGCGGATGACCCTGCCCTTCTCCCGGTCCATGATGTGGTTTTCCCTTTTGCAGTGGTCAGTGATTGCTGATTTGTAATGTTCATGTTGTGCTTGTTCTTTTACTGCTATGATTTTTCATTTTTTTGACAGGTAATTCACACCCTCATGGAACATCAGCTGATAAAGACGGGTCTCAAGACACCATCATGCGACACTCTGAAGAAGGCGAAAGACTCGCCGAAACATGTCAGGTAAAAAATTTACCTAAAACATAATTGTCTGCTTTTAATGAATCTGTCAAATATCAATAATAAGAAGACAAAATGAACCTAATACAAATAAATGAATGCTTAATAACTCCCCTGCACATGCTCCTAAAAATCCAAACCTTCACCTGTAAATAAAATGTCCCGACCTGAAGACATCTTAATGTTATTATTTTGTTATACACACAGCGCCGCCAAGTGGAATAAAAAATTTGTTTTTATTTTAATTTTCACGTACTGCACGGTGCCCTTTTGACGAATCCGACTGAAAATTAGTCAGAAAAGACTCAAGACAATGATCTTACTCTCTGCGGAGTTTTGTGACGTTTTGGCAAAAGGCGTGGCTATTACGGTGCTGAAAAGTCCGATTGTACTTTGTGGCAACAAAAGCTCCGGCAACATGACTGAGATGATCCTATCTTCTCGAAGTTGTACACATTTGAGGATACTTCAACCCTGAAGACATCTACCAACCTATTTTTCATCGTAGTAGTAGCGCCACCAACTGGTAAAAGCTAATACAAGTTATTTTCTTGGATGTTTTTCTCCGTGCAACTCAACAAGGTCGCCCTCATATATGCTCGGAGGACTGTTTCGTCCATGAGGATGTCACAATACGAAATTCATCCTTTTTCGTGAAAAGTTGTGGGAGTGGCATTGCACTGTTCGGCAATAAAACAACGCTGATTATGAGGTTCTAAATATGAACGACAACTCGTGAAACTTGACACACACATCAGGCAGAGCAAATTTATCAATATTTTATACGTTAGTTGTGCAGCTTTTTTTAAATGGCTCGCCATGGCCCTCGAGAAATGTTCAAAAAAGCAGCCCTGGTTGAGTGTTTCACCTCGCTTTTTGTAAATTTTATGGAGTACAGTGAACCCTCGGTTGTCGCGGTTAATGGGGACCGAGACCACCCGCGGAAACTGAAAATCCGCGAAGTAGCGGCGCACCTTCAAAAATGCTTAAAAAAAAATACAATATATATAATAAATATATATATATATATATATATATATATATATATATATATATATATATATATATATATATATATATATACACAGAGAGAGAGAGAGAGTGAAATTCATGTGATAACAAAAAAACCAAATTATTATTAAAACGTATTATTTTTTTATTCCCCAGCCATTCTTTTTGTATTTATTTAATTACTCCGACTATTACCTGCTGGTACGCCGTCCGGTGTGCCCTGTGAAATGAAAGGTGGCATTCTTTATTTATTTATTTATTTTTTCATTTATTCATTCATAACTGACAGCTTCGCGCTCCGTTCGTGCCCGGGCGGAAGAGGTGTTCCAATTCGGCTTAACTGTGACACACGCCCGCCCTCCTCCCCCGGAGCTTCCATTCGGTTAAACTTAGGGGCCGCTTGGCACCGCCCGTGCCCGGGGAAGGTGCTCCTCTTCGGCTTACTGTGACGCGAGCATGCCCGCCTCCTCCGGAGCTTCCATTCGGTTAAACTTAGGGGCCGCTTGGAACCGCCCGTGCCCGGCGAAGGTGCTCCTCTTCGGCTTACTGTGACGCGAGCATGCCCTCCTCCTCCGGAGCTTCCATTTGGTTAAACTTAGGGGCCGCTTGGAACCGCCCGTGCCCGGGGAAGGTGCTCCTCTTCGGCTTACTGTGACGCGAGCATGCCCTCCTCCTCCGGAGCTTCCATTCGGTTAAACTTCGGGGCCGCTTGGCACCGCCCGTGCCCGGGGAAGGTGCTCCTCTACGGCTTAACTGCCACGCACGCCGGCCGGAGCTCTGGTACGGTCCGAACCGCGCGAAACGTCGCCACCGATCGTGTCCGGGGGAACGTGCTCTTCTTCGTCCACTCTCCTCTTCGCCCACGCTCTTCTTCGGCGCACGCCGGCCGTCTAACCGCTCCAGCGCCCGTCGTGCCGCTCGGCGAAACTACAATGCCCCCGAATATTTTTTATACCCGCGAAGCACTGAACCCGCGAAAGGTGAACCGCGAAGTAGCGAGGGTTCACTGTATGTATAAGACCAAGACCTACAAAAAAGTCTCTTGGAGCAATGAGCTAGGTTTTACAGGAAGTCGGCCATTTTGAATTTACTTAAAAGGGGCGGGTCACCACAATGGACTTTGTGTAGAAATTATTATTGGGGCCCGAGCAGCGACCGCGGCGAGGTCCCTATTGTTTATGTAGAAATTATTATTAGGGCCCGAGCAGCGACCGCTACGAGGTCCCCATTGTTTTTGTGGAAATTATTATTATTATTATTATTAGGGCCCGAGCAGTGACCGCTGCGAGGTCCCTATTGTTTTTCTAGAAATTGTTATTAGGGCCCGAGCTGCGACGGCTGCGAGGTCCCTATTGTTTTTGTAGAAAATATTAATACTTTTATTATTATTGTTATTATTATTATTAGGGCCTGAGCAGCGACCGCTGCGAAGTCCCTGTTGTTTTTGTAGAAATTATTATTATTATTTTTCCGATTGTTCGATTACATTTTTGCCCCCCCGAAACATGCACAAAAATTCACCAAACTTGGCAGTCTCATCGGGCATGGCGAAAAATTTGATATTTTAACGTCTAATATGAACAGGAAGTGAGTTATGAATTTTTGAAAGTCCGACTTTTGCCCTTTTTTGCATGTTTACAGGGGTCATTCTTTTGCACCCTGATCCTAAAGGCTTCATCTGATTGCCTTAAAATTCTGTCTGTAGCATCTTAAGACCTGGGACAAACACTGGGGCTAAAATTTTTTGTTTCCGAAATACTATATGACGGGGGCGGGGCTTTGAAGTTTTCACTTAAGATTTCCTTCGCCGCAATGGACAAAATGCTTAATAACTCTCTTGCACATGCTGCTAAAAATCCAAAACTTCACATGTACATCAAGAGTCGGTACCTGAAGACATCTATATGTTTATATTCTGTTATACACCTTGCGCCAATCAATATCATTTTTTACATTTTGACGTCCTGCACGGTGCCCTTTTAACGAATCCGATTGAAAATTGGCTAGAAAAGACTCAAGACATTGATCTTACTCTATCCCTATTTTTGTGACTTTCCTTCGAAGGGCGTGGCTATTACGGTGCCGCAGAGTCTGATTATTCTCCGTGGCAACAAAAGTTCCTGCAAAATGATTCAGATGATCCATCTTCTCGAAATTTTTCACATTTGAGGATATTCAGGCCCTGAAGACGGCTGCCAACTTATTTTTGATCGCAGTGGTAGCGCCACCAACTGGTTAAAACAAATACAAATTATTTTCGTTGATGTTTTTCTCCGGGCAGGTTCACAAAATCTACCTTATATTTGCTCGGATGAGTGTTTAGGCCTTGAGGATGTCACAATACGAAAGTCTTTCGCCTTCTTCAGAGTGTCACATGATGGTGTCTTGTGACCCGTCTTTATCAGCTGATGTTCCATGAGGGCGTGACTTACCTGTCACAAGAATGAAGGCAAGTCACACCCCCCGCTGTCCGTTCACTCCGCCAAGATGCTGCTCTAGGTGGTAGAGAGGATGAAGGCTCCCTTGTCTCTGTTCATGGTTTTTATGCCTCGCTTGCAGATCTCAATGGCCTCTCTGATCCAGCGCTGTTGTTTGTTCTCTTCGGTGCGGATGACCCTGCCCTTCTCCCGGTCCATGATGTGGTTTTCCTTGCAGTGGTCAGTGATTGCTGATTTGTAATGTTCATGTTGTGCTTGTTCTTTTACTGCTCTGATTTTTCATTTTTTTGACAGGTAAGTCACACCCTCATGGAACATCAGCTGATAAAGACGGGTCTCAAGACACCATCATGCGACACTCTGAAGAAGGCGAAAGACTCGCCGAAACATGTCAGGTAAAAAATTAACCTAAAACATAATTGTCTGCTTTTAATGAATCAGTCAAATATCAATAATAAGAAGACAAAATGAACCTAATACAAATAAATGAATGCTTAATAACGCCCCTGCACATGCTCCTAAAAATCCAAACCTTCACCTGTAAATAAAACGTCCCGACCTGAAGACATCTTAATGTTATTATTTTGTTATACACACAGCGCCGCCAAGTGGAATCAAAAATGTGTTTTTATTTTAATTTTCACGTACTGCACGGTGCCCTTTTGACGAATCCGACTGAAAATTAGTCAGAAAAGACTCAAGACAATGATCTTACTCTCTGCCGAATTTTGTGACGTTTTGGCAAAAGGCGTGGCTATTACGGTGCTGAAAAGTCCGATTGTACTTTGTGGCAACAAAAGCTCCGGCAACATGACTCAGATGATCCTATCTTCTCGAAGTTGTACACATTTGAGGATACTTCAGCCCTGAAGACATCTACCAACTTATTTTTCATCGTAGTAGTAGCGCCACCAACTGGTAAAAGCTAATACAAGTTATTTTCTTGGATGTTTTTCTCCGTGCAACTCAACAAGGTCGCCCTCATATATGCTCGGATGACTGTTTTGGCCATGAGGATGTCACAATACGAAATTCATCCTTTTTCGTGAAAAGTTGTGGGAGTGGCATTGCACTGTTCGGCAATAAAACAACGCTGATTATGAGGTTCTAAATATGAACGACAACTCGTGAAACTTTACACACACATCAGGCAGAGCAAATTTATCAATATTTTATACGTTAGTTGTGCAGCTTTTTTGAAATGGCTCGCCATGGCCCTCAAGAAATGTTCAAAAAAGCAGCCCTGGTTGAGTGTTTCACCTCGCTTTTTGTAAATTTTATGGAGTACAGTGAACCCTCGGTTGTCGCGGTTAATGGGGACCGAGACCACCCGCGGAAACTGAAAATCCGCGAAGTAGCGGCGCACCTTCAAAAATGCTTAAAAAAAAATACAATATATATAATAAATATATATATATATATATATATATATAGATATATATATATAGATATATATATATATATACAGAGAGAGAGAGAGAGTGAAATTCATGTTATAACAAAAAAAACAAATTATTATTAAAACGTATTATTTTTTTATTCCCCAGCCATTCTTTTTGTATTTATTTAATTACTCCGACTTTTACCTGCTGGTACGCCGTCCGGTGTGCCCTGTGAAATGAAAGGTGGCATTCTTTATTTATTTATTTATTTATTTATTCATTTATTCATTCATAACTGACAGCTTCGCGCTCCGTTCGTGCCCGGGCGGAAGAGGTGTTCCAATTCGGCTTAACTGTGACACACGCCCGCCCTCCTCCCCCGGAGCTTCCATTCGGTTAAACTTAGGGGCCGCTTGGCACCGCCCGTGCCCGGGGAAGGTGCTCCTCTTCGGCTTACTGTGACGCGAGCATGCCCGCCTCCTCCGGAGCTTCCATTCGGTTAAACTTAGGGGCCGCTTGGAACCGCCCGTGCCCGGCGAAGGTGCTCCTCTTCGGCTTACTGTGACGCGAGCATGCCCTCCTCCTCCGGAGCTTCCATTCGGTTAAACTTAGGGGCCGCTTGGCACCGCCCGTGCCCGGGGAAGGTGCTCCTCTTCGGCTTACTGTGACGCGAGCATGCCCGCCTCCTCCGGAGCTTCCATTCGGTTAAACTTAGGGGCCGCTTGGAACCGCCCGTGCCCGGCGAAGGTGCTCCTCTACGGCTTAACTGCCACGCACGCCGGCCGGAGCTCTGGTACGGTCCGAACCGCGCGAAACGTCGCCACCGATCGTGTCCGGGGGAACGTGCTCTTCTTCGTCCACTCTCCTCTTCGCCCACGCTCTTCTTCGGCGCACGCCGGCCGTCTAACCGCTCCAGCGCCCGTCGTGCCGCTCGGCGAAACTACAATGCCCCCGAATATTTTTTATACCCGCGAAGCACTGAACCCGCGAAAGGTGAACCGCGAAGTATCGAGGGTTCACTGTATGTATAAGACCAAGACCTACAAAAAAGTCTCTTGGAGCAATGAGCTAGGTTTTACAGGAAGTCGGCCATTTTGAATTTACTTAAAAGGGGCGGGTCACCACAATGGACTTTGTGTAGAAATTATTATTGGGGCCCGAGCAGCGACTGCGGCGAGGTCCCTATTGTTTATGTAGAAATTATTATTAGGGCCCGAGCAGCGACCGCTACGAGGTCCCCATTGTTTTTGTGGAAATTATTATTATTATTATTATTAGGGCCCGAGCAGTGACCGCTGCGAGGTCCCTATTGTTTTTCTAGAAATTGTTATTAGGGCCCGAGCTGCGACGGCTGCGAGGTCCCTATTGTTTTTGTAGAAAATATTATTACTTTCAAATTTCCCCATTGTGGGACTAATAAAGGACATCTTATCTTATCTTCTCTTATTATTATTATTATTATTAGGGCCTGAGCAGCGACCGCTGCGAAGTCCCTATTGTTTTTGTAGAAATTATTATTATTATTATTTTTCCGATTGTTCGATTGCATTTTTGACCCCCGAAACATGCACAAAAATTCACCAAACTTGGCAGTCTCATCGGGCATGGCGAAAAATTTGATATTTTAATGACTAATATGAATAGGAAGTGAGTTATGAATTTTTGAAAGTCCGACTTTTGCCCTTTTTTGCATGTTTACAGGGGTCATTCTTTTGCACCCTGATCCTAAAGGCTTCATCTGATTGCCTTAAAATTCTGTCTGTAGCATCTGAAGACCTGGGACAAACACTGGGGCTAAAATTTTTTGTTTCCGAAATACTATATGACGGGGGCGGGGCTTCGAAGTTTTCACTTAAGATTTCCTTCGCCGCAATGGACAAAATGCTTAATAACATTCCTGCACATGCTGCTAAAAATCCAAAACTTCACATGTACATAAAGAGTCTGTACCTGAAGACATCTATATGTTTATATTCAGTTATACACCTTGCGCCAATCAATATCATTTTTTACATTTTGACGTACTGCACGGTGCCCTTTTAACGAATCTGATTGAAAATTGGCTAGAAAAGACTCAAGACATTGATCTTACTCTATCCCTATTTTTGTGACTTTCCTTCGAAGGGCGTGGCTATTACGGTGCCGCAGAGTCTGATTATTCTCCGTGGCAACAAAAGTTCCTGCAAAATGATTCAGATGATCCATCTTCTGGAAATCTTTCACATTTGAGGATATTCAGGCCCTGAAGACGGCTGCCAACTTATTTTTGATCGCAGTGGTAGCGCCACCAACTGGTTAAAACAAATACAAATTATTTTCGTTGATGTTTTTCTCCGGGCAGGTTAACAAAATCTACCTTATATTTGCTCGGATGAGTGTTTAGGCCTTGAGCATGTCACAATACGAAAGTCTTTCGCCTTCTTCAGAGTGTCACATGATGGTGTCTTGTGACCCGTCTTTATCAGCTGATGTTCCATGAGGGCGTGACTTACCTGTCACAAGAATGAAGGCAAGTCACGCCCCCCGCTGTCCGTTCACTCCGCCAAGATGCTGGTCCAGGTGGTAGAGAGGATGAAGGCTCCCTTGTCTCTGTTCATGGTTTTTATGCTTCGCTTGCAGATCTCAATGGCCTCTCTGATCCAGCGCTGTTGTTTGTTCTCTTCTGTGCGGATGACCCTGCCCTTCTCCCGGTCCATGATGTGGTTTTCCCTTTTGCAGTGGTCAGTGATTGCTGATTTGTAATGTTCATGTTGTGCTTGTTCTTTTACTGCTCTGATTTTTCATTTTTTTGACAGGTAAGTCACACCCTCATGGAACATCAGCTGATAAAGACGGGTCTCAAGACACCATCATGCGACACTCTGAAGAAGGCGAAAGACTCGCCGAAACATGTCAGGTAAAAAATTTACCGAAAACATAATTGTCTGCTTTTAATGAATCTGTCAAATATCAATAATAAGAAGACAAAATGAACCTAATACAAATAAATGAATGCTTAATAACTCCCCTGCACATGCTCCTAAAAATCCAAACCTTCACCTGTAAATAAAATGTCCCGACCTGAAGACATCTTAATGTTATTATTTTGTTATACACACAGCGCCGCCAAGTGGAATCAAAAATTTGTTTTTATTTTAATTTTCACGTACTGCAACGTGCCCTTTTGACGAATCCGACTGAAAATTAGTCAGAAAAGACTCAAGACAATGATCTTACTCTCTGCCGAGTTTTGTGACGTTTTGGCAAAAGGCGTGGCTATTACGGTGCTGAAAAGTCCGATTGTACTTTGTGGCAACAAAAGCTCCGGCAACATGACTCAGATGATCCTATCTTCTCGAAGTTGTACACATTTGAGGATACTTCAGCCCTGAAGACATCTACCAACTTATTTTTCATCGTAGTAGTAGCGCCACCAACTGGTAAAAGCTAATACAAGTTATTTTCTTGGATGTTTTTCTCCGTGCAACTCAACAAGGTCGCCCTCATATATGCTCGGAGGACTGTTTCGACCATGAGGATGTCACAATACGAAATTCATCCTTTTTCGTGAAAAGTTGTGGGAGTGGCATTGCACTGTTTGGCAATAAAACAACGCTGATTATGAGGTTCTAAATATGAACGACAACTCGTGAAACGACACACACATCAGGCAGAGCAAATTTATCAATATTTTATACGTTAGTTGCGCAGCTTTTTTGAAATGGCTCGCCATGGCCCTCGAGAAAAGTTAAAAAAAGAATAGAATAGAAATAGAAATCCCTTTATTGTCATTGTACTCAAGTGTGCAACGAGATTAGAGGGCTCCCCTCTCCAGTGCAATACAACAATAATACAGACAATATATAAATTAGATAAGAAAATAAGACAGTGCAATGGAATTCAGTACTGAATAGGGCATATAGAAACACATCACAATGCTGTTTTGCAAGGTTAGGGTGGTCTCGTGTGTGTGTGAGAGTTCAGTATGGAGATGGCTCTCGGAAAGAAACTGTTTCTCAGTCGATTGGTCCTTGATTTGATGCATCTGTAGCGCCTGCCAGAGGGCAACCGGTCGAACAGGTGTGAGTTTGGGTGGGTATTGTCTTTGACGATGTTGAGAGCCCTTCTGAGGCACCGGGCGGTGTAGATGTCCGACAGCGAGGGGAGAGGGCAGCCAATAATCCTTTGCGCTGTTTTGACTGTCCTCTGGAGCCTCACTCTGTCCGCCTCAGTGCAGCCGCTGTACCAGGTGGAGACAAAGTACGTCAGCAGGCTCTCGATGGACGAGTGGTAGAAGGCCAGCAGCAGCTTCCTGTCCAGGTTGAATTTCCTGAGGACTCTCAGGAAGTGCAGACGTTGGCGGACCTTCTTTACCACTGCTGTGGTGTTGTGACTCCAAGAAAGGTCATCGGAGATCTGTACTCCCAGGAACTTGAACGTGTGGACCCTCTCCACACACACGCCTTCGATGCAGAGGGGGGGCGGCAGCGTCTTGTTCCTCATGAAGTCGACGACAATCTCCTTTGTTTTAGCAGAGTTAAGGTGCAGTCTGTTCTCCTTGCACCAAGTTGTCAGTCTCCCTACCTCCTCTCTGTAGGCTGTCTCGTCACCTTCCGAGATCAGACCGACCACTGTCGTGTCGTCAGCAAACTTGACGATGGTGTTGTTGCCGTGGGCCGGGCTGCAGTCGTAGGTGTAGAGGGCGTACAGGAGAGGGCTCAGCACGCATCCTTGGGGGGAACCGGTGCTCAGCATGAGGGTGGAGGACGTGTAGGGGCCGAGCAACACAGTCTGGGGTCTGTTGGTCAGAAAGTCCTTAATCCAGATGCGTGTGAGGGCAGGGAGGCCGAGAGTGTCCAGTTTGGCGACGAGGATGTCTGGGATGATCGTGTTGAATGCCGAGCTGTAGTCCACAAAGAGCATCCTTGCATAGCTCCGCTGTTGTTCCAGGTGGCCCAGCACAACATGCAGAGCAGCCCTGGTTGAGTGTTTCACCTCGCTTTTTGTAAATTTTATGGAGTACAGTGAACCCTCGGTTATTGCGGTTAATGGGGACCGAGACCACCCGCGAAAACTGAAAATCCGCGAAGTAGCGGCGCACCTTCAAAAATGCTTAAAAAAAAAATACAATATATATATATATATATATATATATATATATATATATATATATATATATATACGGGGAGAGAGAGAGTGAAATTCATGTTATAACAAAAAAAACAAATCATTATTAAAACGTATTATTTTTTTATTCCCCAGCCATTCTTTTTGTATTTATTTAATTACTCAGACTTTTACCTGCTGGTACGCCGTCTGGTGTTCCCTGTGAAATGAAAGGTGCCATTCTTTATTTATTTATTTATTTATTCATTTATTCATTCATAACTGACAGCTTCGCGCTCCGCTCGTGCCCGGGCGGAAGAGGTGCTCCAATTCGGCTTAACTGTGACACACGCCCACCCTCCTCCCCCGGAGCTTCCATTCGGTTAAACTTAGGGGCCGCTTGGCACCGCCCGTGCCCGGGGAAGGTGCTCCTCTTCGGCTTACTGTGTCGCGAGCATGCCCTCCTCCTCCGGAGCTTCCATTCGGTTAAACTTAGGGGCCGCTTGGAACCGCCCGTGCCCGGGGAAGGTGCTCCTCTTCGGCTTACTGTGGCGCGAGCATGCCCTCCTCCTCCGGAGCTTCCATTCGGTTAAACTTAGGGGCCGCTTGGCACCGCCCGTGCCCGGGGAAGGTGCTCCTCTACGGCTTAACTGCCACGCACGCCGGCCGGAGCTCTGGTACGGTCCGAACCGCGCGAAACGTCGCCACCGATCGTGTCCGGGGGAACGTGCTCTTCTTCGTCCACTCTCCTCTTCGCCCACGCTCTTCTTCGGCGCACGCCGGCCGTCTAACCGCTCCAGCGCCCCGTCGTGCCGCTCGGCGAAACTACAATGCCCCCGAATATTTTTTATACCCGCGAAGCACTGAACCCGCGAAAGGTGAACCGCGAAGTAGCGAGGGTTCACTGTATGTATAAGACCAAGACCTACAAAAAAGTCTCTTGGAGCAATGAGCTAGGTTTTACAGGAAGTCGGCCATTTTGAATTTATTAAAAGGGGGCGGGTCACCACAATGGACTTTGTGTAGAAATTATTATTGGGGCCCGAGCAGCGACCGCGGCGAGGTCCCTATTGTTTATGTAGAAATTATTATTAGGGCCCGAGCAGCGACCGCTACGAGGTCCCCATTGTTTTTGTGGAAATTATTATTATTATTATTATTAGGGCCCGAGCAGTGACCGCTGCGAGGTCCCTATTGTTTTTCTAGAAATTGTTATTAGGGCCCGAGCTGCGACGGCTGCGAGGTCCCTATTGTTTTTGTAGAAAATATTATTACTTTCAAATTTCCCCATTGTGGGACTAATAAAGGACATCTTATCTTATCTTCTCTTATTATTATTATTATTATTAGGGCCTGAGCAGCGACCGCTGCGAAGTCCCTATTGTTTTTGTAGAAATTATTATTATTATTATTTTTCCGATTGTTCGATTGCATTTTTGACCCCCGAAACATGCACAAAAATTCACCAAACTTGGCAGTCTCATCGGGCATGGCGAAAAATTTGATATTTTAATGTCTAATATGAATAGGAAGTGAGTTATGAATTTTTGAAAGTCCGACTTTTGCCCTTTTTTGCATGTTTACAGGGGTCATTCTTTTGCACCCTGATCCTAAATACACACAGCGCCGCCAAGTGGAATCAAAAATTTGTTTTTATTTAAATTTTCACATTATGCACGGTGCCCTTTTGACGAATCCGACTGAAAATTAGTCAGAAAAGACTCAAGACAATGATCTTACTCTCTGCCGAATTTTGTGACGTTTTGGCAAAAGGCGTGGCTATTACGGTGCTGAAAAGTCAGATTGTACTCTGTGGCAATAAAAGCTCCGGCAACATGACTCAGATGATCCTATCTTCTCGAAGTTGTACACATTTGAGGATACTTCAGCCCTGAAGACATCTACCAACTTATTTTTCATCGTAGTAGTAGCGCCACCAACTGGTAAAAGCTAATACAAGTTATTTTCTTGGATGTTTTTCTCCGTGCAACTCAACAAGGTCGCCCTCATATATGCTCGGATGACTGTTTCGGCCATGAGGATGTCACAATACGAAATTCGTCCTTTTTCTTGTGACAAAATGCTTAATAACTCTCCTGCACATGCTGCTAAAAATCCAAAACTTCACATGTACATAAAGAGTCGGTACCTGAAGACATCTATATGTTTATATTCTGTTATACACCTTGCGCCAATCAATATCATTTTTTACATTTTGACGTACTGCACGGTGCCCTTTTAACGAATCCGATTGAAAATTGGCTAGAAAAGACTCAAGACATTGATCTTACTCTATCCCTATTTTTGTGACTTTCCTTCGAAGGGCGTGGCTATTACGGTGCCGCAGAGTCTGATTATTCTCCGTGGCAACAAAAGTTCCTGCAAAATGATTCAGATGATCCATCTTCTCGAAATTTTTCACATTTGAGGATATTCAGGCCCTGAAGACGGCTGCCAACTTATTTTTGATCGCAGTGGTAGCGCCACCAACTGGTTAAAACAAATACAAATTATTTTCGTTGATGTTTTTCTCCGGGCAGGTTAACAAAATCTACCTTATATTTGCTCGGATGAGTGTTTAGGCCTTGAGGATGTCACAATACGAAAGTCTTTCGCCTTCTTCAGAGTGTCACATGATGGTGTCTTGTGGCCCGTCTTTATCAGCTGATGTTCCATGAGGGCGTGACTTACCTGTCACAAGAATGAAGGCAAGTCACGCCCCCCGCTGTCCGTTAACTCCGCCAAGATGCTGGTCCAGGTGGTAGAGAGGATGAAGGCTCCCTTGTCTCTGTTCATGGTTTTTATGCCTTGCTTGCAGATCTCAATGGCCTCTCTGATCCAGCGCTGTTGTTTGTTCTCTTCTGTGCGGATGACCCTGCCCTTCTCCCGGTCCATGATGTGGTTTTCCCTTTTGCAGTGGTCAGTGATTGCTGATTTGTAATGTTCATGTTGTGCTTGTTCTTTTACTGCTCTGATTTTTCATTTTTTTGACAGGTAAGTCACACCCTCATGGAACATCAGCTGATAAAGACGGGTCTCAAGACACCATCATGCGACACTCTGAAGAAGGCGAAAGACTCGCCGAAACATGTCAGGTAAAAAATTTACCGAAAACATAATTGTCTGCTTTTAATGAATCTGTCAAATATCAATAATAAGAAGACAAAATGAACCTAATACAAATAAATGAATGCTTAATAACTCCCCTGCACATGCTCCTAAAAATCCAAACCTTCACCTGTAAATAAAATGTCCCGACCTGAAGACATCTTAATGTTATTATTTTGTTATACACACAGCGCCGCCAAGTGGAATCAAAAATTTGTTTTTATTTTAATTTTCACGTACTGCACCGTGCCCTTTTGACGAATCCGACTGAAAATTAGTCAGAAAAGACTCAAGACAATGATCTTACTCTCTGCCGAGTTTTGTGACGTTTTGGCAAAAGGCGTGGCTATTACGGTGCTGAAAATTCCGATTGTACTTTGTGGCAACAAAAGCTCCGGCAACATGACTCAGATGATCCTATCTTCTCGAAGTTGTACACATTTGAGGATACTTCAGCCCTGAAGACATCTACCAACTTATTTTTCATCGTAGTAGTAGCGCCACCAACTGGTAAAAGCTAATACAAGTTATTTTCTTGGATGTTTTTCTCCGTGCAACTCAACAAGGTCGCCCTCATATATGCTCGGAGGACTGTTTCGGCCATGAGGATGTCACAATACGAAATTCATCCTTTTTCGTGAAAAGTTGTGGGAGTGGCATTGCACTGTTTGGCAATAAAACAACGCTGATTATGAGGTTCTAAATATGAACGACAACTCGTGAAACTTGACACACACATCAGGCAGAGCAAATTTATCAATATTTTATACGTTAGTTGTGCAGCTTTTTTGAAATGGCTCGCCATGGCCCTCGAGAAATGTTCAAAAAAGCAGCCCTGGTTGAGTGTTTCACCTCGCTTTTTGTAAATTTTATGGAGTACAGTGAACCCTCGGTTATCGCGGTTAATGGGGACCGAGACCACCCGCGGAAACTGAAAATCCGCGAAGTAGCGGCGCACCTTCAAAAATGCTTAAAAGAAAATACAATATATATAATAAATATATATATATATATATATATATATATATATATATATACGGGGAGAGAGAGAGAGAGAGAGAGTGAAATTCATGTTATAACAAAAAAACCAAATTATTATTAAAACGTATTATTTTTTTATTCCCCAGCCATTCTTTTTGTATTTATTTAATTACTCCGACTTTTACCTGCTGGTACGCCGTCCGGTGTTCCCTGTGAAATGAAAGGTGGCATTCTTTAATTATTTATTTATTTATTCATTTATTAATTCATAACTGACAGCTTCGCGCTCCGTTCGTGTCCGGGCGGAAGAGGTGTTCCAATTCGGCTTAACTGTGACACACGCCCGCCCTCCTCCCCCGGAGCTTCCATTCGGTTAAACTTAGGGGCCGCTTGGCACCGCCCGTGCCCGGGGAAGGTGCTCCTCTTCGGCTTACTGTGACGCGAGCATGCCCGCCTCCTCCGGAGCTTCCATTCGGTTAAACTTAGGAGCCGCTTGGAACCGCCCGTGCCCGGCAAAGGTGCTCCTCTTCGGCTTACTGTGACGCGAGCATGCCCTCCTCCTCCGGAGCTTCCATTTGGTTAAACTTAGGGGCCGCTTGGAACCGCCCGTGCCTGGGGAAGGTGCTCCTCTTCGGCTTACTGTGACGCGAGCATGCCCTCCTCCTCCGGAGCTTCCATTCGGTTAAACTTAGGGGCCGCTTGGCACCGCCCGTGCCCGGGGACGGTGCTCCTCTACGGCTTAACTGCCACGCACGCCGGCCGGAGCCTTGGTACGGTCCGAACCGCGCGAAACGTCGCCACCGATCGTGTCCGGGGGAACGTGCTCTTCTTCGTCCACTCTCCTCTTCGCCCACGCTCTTCTTCGGCGCACGCCGGCCGTCTAACCGCTCCAGCGCCCGTCGTGCCGCTCGGCGAAACTACAATGCCCCCGAATATTTTTTATACCCGCGAAGCACTGAACCCGCGAAAGGTGAACCGCGAAGTAGCGAGGGTTCACTGTATGTATAAGACCAAGACCTACAAAAAAGTCTCTTGGAGCAATGAGCTAGGTTTTACAGGAAGTCGGCCATTTTGAATTTACTTAAAAGGGGCGGGTCACCACAATGGACTTTGTGTAGAAATTATTATTGGGGCCCGAGCAGCGACCGCGGCGAGGTCCCTATTGTTTATGTAGAAATTATTATTATTATTATTATTAGGGCCCGAGCAGTGACCGCTGCGAGGTCCCTATTGTTTTTCTAGAAATTGTTATTAGGGCCCGAGCTGCGACGGCTGCGAGGTCCCTATTGTTTTTGTAGAAAATATTATTACTTTTATTATTATTATTATTATTATTATTAGGGCCTGAGCAGCGACCGCTGCGAAGTCCCTGTTGTTTTTGTAGAAATTATTATTATTATTATTTTTCCGATTGTACGATCGCATTTTTGACCCCGAAACATGCACAAAAACTCACCAAACTTGGCAGTCTCATCGGGCATGGCGAGAAATTTGATATTTTAACGTCTAATATGAACAGGAAGTGAGTTATGAATTTTTGAAAGTCCGACTTTTGCCCTTTTTTGCATGTTTACAGGGGTCATTCTTTTGCACCCTGATCCTAAAGGCTTCATCTGATTGCCTTAAAATTCTGTCTGTAGCATCTTAAGACCTGGGACAAACACTGGGGCTAAAATCTTTTGTTTCCGAAATACTATATGACGGGGGCGGGGCTTCAAAGTTTTCACTTAAGATTTCCTTCGCCGCAATGGACAAAATGCTTAATAACTCTCCTGCACATGCTGCTAAAAATCCAAAACTTCACATGTACATAAAGAGTCGGTACCTGAAGACATCTATATGTTTATATTCTGTTATACACCTTGCGCCAATCAATAACATTTTTTACATTTTGACGTACTGCACGGTGCCCTTTACACGAATCAGATTGAAAATTGGCTAGAAAAGACTCAAGACATTGATCTTACTCTATCCCTATTTTTGTGACTTTCCTTCGAAGGGCGTGGCTATTGCGGTGCCGCAGAGTCTGATTATTCTCCGTGGCAACAAAAGTTCCTGCAAAATGATTCAGATGATCCATCTTCTCGAAATTTTTCACATTTGAGGATATTCAGGCCCTGAAGACGGCTGCCAACTTATTTTTGATCGCAGTGGTAGCGCCACCAACTGGTTAAAACAAATACAAATTATTTTCGTTGATGTTTTTCTCCGGGCAGGTTCACAAAATCTACCTTATATTTGCTCGGATGAGTGTTTAGGCCTTGAGGATGTCACAATACGAAAGTCTTTCGCCTTCTTCAGAGTGTCACATGATGGTGTCTTGTGACCCGTCTTTATCAGCTGATGTTCCATGAGGGCGTGACTTACCTGTCACAAGAATGAAGGCAAGTCACACCCCCCGCTGTCCGTTCACTCCGCCAAGATGCTGCTCTAGGTGGTAGAGAGGATGAAGGCTCCCTTGTCTCTGTTCATGGTTTTTATGCCTCGCTTGCAGATCTCAATGGCCTCTCTGATCCAGCGCTGTTGTTTGTTCTCTTCGGTGCGGATGACCCTGCCCTTCTCCCGGTCCATGATGTGGTTTTCCCTTTTGCAGTGGTCAGTGATTGCTGATTTGTAATGTTCATGTTGTGCTTGTTCTTTTACTGCTCTGATTTTTCATTTTTTTGACAGGTAAGTCACACCCTCATGGAACATCAGCTGATAAAGACGGGTCTCAAGACACCATCATGCGACACTCTGAAGAAGGCGAAAGACTCGCCGAAACATGTCAGGTAAAAAATTAACCTAAAACATAATTGTCTGCTTTTAATGAATCAGTCAAATATCAATAATAAGAAGACAAAATGAACCTAATACAAATAAATGAATGCTTAATAACTCCCCTGCACATGCTCCTGAAAATCCAAATCTTCACCTGTAAATAAAACGTCCCGACCTGAAGACATCTTAATGTTATTATTTTGTTATACACACAGCGCCGCCAAGTGGAATCAAAAATGTGTTTTTATTTTAATTTTCACATCCTGCACGGTGCCCTTTTGACAAATCCGACTGAAAATTAGTCAGAAAAGACTCAAGACAATGATCTTTCTCTCTGCCGAATTTTGTGACGTTTTGGCAAAAGGCGTGGCTATTATGGTGCTGAAAAGTCAGATTGTACTCTGTGGCAACAAAAGCTCCGGCAACATGACTCAGATGATCCTATCTTCTCGAAGTTGTACACATTTGAGGATACTTCAGCCCTGAAGACATCTACCAACTTATTTTTCATCGTAGTAGTAGCGCCACCAACTGGTAAAAGCTAATACAAGTTATTTTCTTGGATGTTTTTCTCCGTGCAACTCAACAAGGCCGCCCTCATATATGCTCGGATGACTGTTTCGGCCATGAGGATGTCACAATACGAAATTCGTCCTTTTTCGTGTAAAGTTGTGGGAGTGGCATTGCACTGTTCGGCAATAAAACAACGCTGATTATGAGGTTCTAAATATGAACGACAACTCGTGAAACTTTACACACACATCAGGCCGAGCAAATTTATCAATATTTTATACGTTAGTTGTGCAGCTTTTTTGAAATGGCTCGCCATGGCCCTCGAGAAATGTTAAAAAAAGCAGCCCTGGTTGAGTGTTTCACCTCGCTTTTTGTAAATTTTATGGAGTACAGTGAACCCTCGGTAATCGCGGTTAATGGGGACAGAGACCACCCGCGAAAACTGAAAATCCGCGAAGTAGCGGCGCACCTTCAAAAATGCTTAAAAAAATATACAATATATATAATAAATATATAAATATATATATATATATATATATATATATATATATATATATATATATATATATATATACGGGGAGAGAGAGAGTGAAATTCATGTTATAACAAAAAAACCAAATTATTATTAAAACGTATTATTTTTTTATTCCCCAGCCATTCTTTTTGTATTTATTTAATTACTCCGACTTTTATCTGCTGGTACGCCGTCCGGTGTGCCCTGTGAAATGAAAGGTGGCATTCTTTATTCATTTCTTTATTTATTCTTTTATACATTCATAACTGACAGCTTCGCGCTCCGCTCGTGCCCGGGCGGAAGAGGTGCTCCAATTCGGCTTAACTGTGACACACACCCGCCCTCCTCCCCCGGAGCTTCCATTCGGTTAAACTTAGGGGCCGCTTGGCACCGCCCGTGCCCGGGGAAGGTGCTCCTCTTCGGCTTACTGTGACGCGAGCATGCCCTCCTCCTCCGGAGCTTCCATTCGGTTAAACTTAGGGGCCGCTTGGAATCGCCCGTGCCCGGGGAAGGTGCTCCTCTTCGGCTTACTGTGACGCGAGCATGCCCTCCTCCTCCGGAGCTTCCATTCGGTTAAACTTAGGGGCCGCTTGGCACCGCCCGTGCCCGGGGAAGGTTCTCCTCTACGGCTTAACTGCCACGCACGCCGGCCGGAGCTCTGGTACTGTCCGAACCGCGCGAAACGTCGCCACCGATCGTGTCCGGGGGAACGTGCTCTTCTTCGTCCACTCTCCTCTTCGCCCACGCTCTTCTTCGGCGCACACCGGCCGTCTAACCGCTCCAGCGCCCCGTCGTGCCGCTCGGCGAAACTACAATGCCCCCGAATATTTTTTAGACCCGCGAAGCACTGAACCCGCGAAAGGTGAACCGCCAAGTAGCGAGGGTTCACTGTATGTATAAGACCAAGACCTACAAAAAAGTCTCTTGGAGCAATGAGCTAGGTTTTACAGGAAGTCGGCCATTTTGAATTTACTTAAAAGGGGGCGGGTCACCACAATGGACTTTGTGTAGAAATTATAATTGGGGCCCGAGCAGCGACCGCGGCGAGGTCCCTATTGTTTTTGTAGAAATTATTATTAGGGCCCGAGCAGCGACCGCTACGAGGTCCCCATTGTTTTTGTGGAAATTATTATTATTATTATTATTAGGGCCCGAGCAGTGACCGCTGCGAGGTCCCTATTGTTTTTCTAGAAATTGTTATTAGGGCCCGAGCTGCGACGGCTGCGAGGTCCCTATTGTTTTTGTAGAAAATATTATTACTTTTATTATTATTATTATTATTATTATTAGGGCCTGAGCAGCGACCGCTGCGAAGTCCCTGTTGTTTTTGTAGAAATTATTATTATTATTATTTTTCCGATTGTTCGATTGCATTTTTGACCCCCGAAACATGCACAAAAACTCACCAAACTTGGCAGTCTCATCGGGCATGGCGAGAAATTTGATATTTTAAACGTCTAATATGAACAGGAAGTGAGTTATGAATTTTTGAAAGTCCGACTTTTGCCCTTTTTTGCATGTTTACAGGGGTCATTCTTTTGCACCCTGATCCTAAAGGCTTCATCTGATTGCCTAAAAATTCTGTCTGTAGCATCTTAAGACCTGGGACAAACACTGGGGCTAAAATTGGGGCTAAAATCTTTTGTTTCCGAAATACTATATGACGGGGGCGGGGCTTCAAAGTTTTCACTTAAGATTTCCTTCGCCGCAATGGACAAAATGCTTAATAACTCTCCTGCACATGCTGCTAAAATCCAAAACTTCACATGTACATAAAGAGTCGGTACCTGAAGACATCTATATGTTTATATTCTGTTATACACCTTGCGCCAATCAATATCATTTTTTACATTTTGACGTACTGCACGGTGCCCTTTTAACGAATCCGATTGAAAATTGGCTAGAAAAGACTCAAGACATTGATCTTACTCTATCCCTATTTTTGTGACTTTCCTTCGAAGGGCGTGGCTATTACGGTGCCGCAGAGTCTGATTAATCTCCGTGGCAACAAAAGTTCCTGCAAAATGATTCAGATGATCCATCTTCTCGAAATTTTTCACATTTGAGGATATTCAGGCCCTGAAGACGGCTGCCAACTTATTTTTGATCGCAGTGGTAGCGCCACCAACTGGTTAAAACAAATACAAATTATTTTCGTTTATGTTTTTCTCCGGGCAGGTTAACAAAATCTACCTTATATTTGCTCGGATGAGTGTTTAGGCCTTGAGGATGTCACAATACGAAAGTCTTTCGCCTTCTTCAGAGTGTCACATGATGGTGTCTTGTGACCCGTCTTTATCAGCTGATGTTCCATGAGGGCGTGACTTACCTGTCACAAGAATGAAGGCAAGTCACGCCCCCCGCTGTCCGTTCACTCTGCCAAGATGCTGCTCCAGGTGGTAGAGAGGATGAAGGCTCCCTTGTCTCTGTTCATGGTTTTTATGCCTCGCTTGCAGATCTCAATGGCCTCTCTGATCCAGCGCTGTTGTTTGTTCTCTTCGGTGCGGATGACCCTGCCCTTCTCCCGGTCCATGATGTGGTTTTCCCTTTTGCAGTGGTCAGTGATTGCTGATTTGTAATGTTCATGTTGTGCTTGTTCTTTTACTGCTCTGATTTTTAATTTTTTTGACAGGTAAGTCACACCCTCATGGAACATCAGCTGATAAAGACGGGTCTCAAGACACCATCATGCGACACTCTGAAGAAGGCGAAAGACTCGCCGAAACATGTCAGGTAAAAAATTAACCTAAAACATAATTGTCTGCTTTTAATGAATCAGTCAAATATCAATAATAAGAAGACAAAATGAACCTAATACAAATAAATGAATGCTTAATAACTCCCCTGCACATGCTCCTAAAAATCCAAACCTTCACCTGTAAATAAAACGTCCCGACCTGAAGACATCTTAATGTTATTATTTTGTTATACACACAGCGCCGCCAAGTGGAATCAAAAATGTGTTTTTATTTTAATTTTCACATACTGCACGGTGCCCTTTTGACGAATCCGACTGAAAATTAGTCAGAAAAGACTCAAGACAATGATCTTACTCTCTGCCGAATTTTGTGACGTTTTGGCAAAAGGCGTGGCTATTACGGTGCTGAAAAGTCAGATTGTACTCTGTGGCAACAAAAGCTCCGGCAACATGACTCAGATGATCCTATCTTCTCGAAGTTGTACACATTTGAGGATACTTCAGCCCTGAAGACATCTACCAACTTATTTTTCATCGTAGTAGTAGCGCCACCAACTGGTAAAAGCTAATACAAGTTATTTTCTTGGATGTTTTTCTCCGTGCAACTCAACAAGGTCGCCCTCATATATGCTCGGAGGACTGTTTCGGCCATGAGGATGTCACAATACGAAATTCATCCTTTTTCGTGAAAAGTTGTGGGAGTGGCATTGCACTTTTTGGCAATAAAACAACGCTGATTATGAGGTTCTAAATATAAACGACAACTCGTGAAACTTGACACACACATCAGGCAGAGCAAATTTATCAATATTTTATACGTTAGTTGTGCAGCTTTTTTGAAATGGCTCGCCATGGCCCTCGAGAAATGTTCAAAAAAGCAGCCCTGGTTGAGTGTTTCACCTCGCTTTTTGTAAATTTTATGGAGTACAGTGAACCCTCGGTTATTGCGGTTAATGGGGACCGAGACCACCCGCGGAAACTGAAAATCCGCGAAGTAGCGGCGCACCTTCAAAAATGCTTAAAAGAAAATACAATATATATAATAAATATATATATATATATATATATATATATATATATATATATATATATCTGTATATATATATATATATATATATATATATGTATATATATATATATATATATATGTATATATATATATATATATATATGTATATATATATACGGGGAGAGAGAGAGAGTGAAATTCATGTTATAACAAAAAAAACAAATTATTATTAAAACGTATTATTTTTTTATTCCCCAGCCATTCTTTTTGTATTTATTTAATTACTCCGACTTTTACCTGCTGGTACGCCGTCCGGTGTTCCCTGTGAAATGAAAGGTGGCATTCTTTATTTATTTATTTATTTATTCATTTATTCATTCATAACTGACAGCTTCGCGCTCCGTTCGTGCCCGGGCGGAAGAGGTGTTCCAATTCGGCTTAACTGTGACACACGCCCGCCCTCCTCCCCCGGAGCTTCCATTCGGTTAAACTTAGGGGCCGCTTGGCACCGCCCGTGCCCGGGGAAGGTGCTCCTCTTCGGCTTACTGTGACGCGAGCATGCCCGCCTCCTCCGGAGCTTCCATTCGGTTAAACTTAGGGGTCGCTTGGAACCGCCCGTGCCCGGCGAAGGTGCTCCTCTTCGGCTTACTGTGACGCGAGCATGCCCTCCTCCTCCGGAGCTTCCATTTGGTTAAACTTAGGGGCCGCTTGGAACCGCCCGTGCCCGGGGAAGGTGCTCCTCTTCGGCTTACTGTGACGCGAGCATGCCCTCCTCCTCCAGAGCTTCCATTCGGTTAAACTTAGGGGCCGCTTGGCACCGCCCGTGCCCGGGGACGGTGCTCCTCTACGGCTTAACTGCCACGCACGCCGGCCGGAGCCCTGGTACGGTCCGAACCGCGCGAAACGTCGCCACCGATCGTGTCCGGGGGAACGTGCTCTTCTTCGTCCACTCTCCTCTTCGCCCACGCTCTTCTTCGGCGCACGCCGGCCGTCTAACCGCTCCAGCGCCCGTCGTGCCGCTCGGCGAAACTACAATGCCCCCGAATATTTTTTATACCCGCGAAGCACTGAACCCGCGAAAGGTGAACCGCGAAGTAGCGAGGGTTCACTGTATGTATAAGACCAAGACCTACAAAAAAGTCTCTTGGAGCAATGAGCTAGGTTTTACAGGAAGTCGGCCATTTTGAATTTACTTAAAAGGGGCGGGTCACCACAATGGACTTTGTGTAGAAATTATTATTGGGGCCCGAGCAGCGACCGCGGCGAGGTCCCTATTGTTTATGTAGAAATTATTATTAGGGCCCGAGCAGCAACCGCTACGAGGTCCCCATTGTTTTTGTGGAAATTATTATTACTTTTATTATTATTATTATTATTATTATTAGGGCCTGAGCAGCGACCGCTGCGAAGTCGCTATTGTTTTTGTAGAAATTGTTATTAGGGCCCGAGCTGCGACGGCTGCGAGGTCCCTAATGTTTTTGTAGAAAATATTATTACTTTTATTATTATTATTATTATTATTATTAGGGCCTGAGCAGCGACCGCTGCGAAGTCGCTATTGTTTTTGTTGAAATTATTATTATTATTATTTTTCCGATTGTTCGATCGCATTTTTGACCCCCGAAACATGCACAAAAACTCACCAAACTTGGCAGTCTCATCGGGCATGGCGAAAAATTTGATATTTTAACGTCTAATATGAACAGGAAGTGAGTTATGAATTTTTGAAAGTCCGACTTTTTCCCTTTTTTGCATGTTTACAGGGGTCATTCTTTTGCACCCTGATCCTAAAGGCTTCATCTGATTGCCTTAAAATTCTGTCTGTAGCATCTTAAGACCTGGGACAAACACTGGGGCTAAAATCTTTTGTTTCCGAAATACTATATGACGGGGGCGGGGCTTCAAAGTTTTCACTTAAGATTTCCTTCGCCGCAATGGACAAAATGCTTAATAACTCTCATGCACATGCTGCTAAAAATCCAAAACTTCACATGTACATAAAGAGTCGGTACCTGAAGACATCTATATGTTTATATTCGTTTCCTGTCTTTTTTACGTCATAGTGTACATAAGGGTCTGATGCAACCTCTGACTGAGAATCAGCCTTGTCCGCATTGTGAATCATGTAAAAATCACCCAGCAGGGGGCAGAGGTGCAAAAGATCCGCCTTGAATCTGCGCCAGAGGTACAAATGGGGGGCGGGATCCTGGGGTAGACTTATAAGTGTGGAGAGCAGCGTGGGTAGCAGCAGCATCGGCAGCACTAGCAGCAGTCGCATTAAATAAATAAATAATATTGCCTTTATTAGTCCCACAATGGGGAAATTCGAGATTCGAACCCAGGCCTCCTGGGGAGACTGGGTCCTGAACGCGGCGCCTTAGACCCCTCGGCCATCCTGGCAGCCGAAAAATTCGAGATTCGAACCCAGGCCTCCTGGGGAGACTGGGTCCTGAACGCGGCGCCTTAGACCACTCGGCCATCCTGGCATTAGTAGCGTTAGCAATGAAATCCTCCAAGCAAATGACGATCGAGGAATGCTTTTTTGTAAAAAAAAAAAGCTTCCTAAAAGCATCAAGGCGATGGAGACGCTTTGGTTGAGAGGATGACGCTTCGTCGTCGTCTCAACAAACAGGCGTCTAAAGAGGGTGCGCGTGCCTTGCGGCCTGCATCGCCTGCCTTCGGACAATAGCCAAAGCAGCTGAGAGTCCTCACCAGATCCCCCCGAACGAGGAGGTAAGCGCTCGCAAGTTACCATTGAACATGTGGTTTTACCCCTCGTGCTTTTATTGTACATATCATGCATCTTGCGGGCAGAAAATGTCGCATAAATGTGCAGTTAGACGCGAGCGTATCTCCTCCCCGACGAGGAAACAACAATACTGAATGGTGTGGTAATCATGCATACTTTCTAAAATTCACAGATTGTGCATCCCGCGGCAAGAAAGTTCCTCCTCGTCTTGTTGGTGTAAAGAAAGGTAAATTATAATATGAAACTTCACACGCCAGCAATAAAATGCAGCAATAAATATATATTTCCAATTGTTTATATTTCTGTAATTTACAGGTTGTGCATCAGGAAGCAGTGGTTCCGGATGGCGTCACACTGGATGGCAACCGAGGAAAATCGACTTTACAGCAACCCCTGGACCACTGAATGCCGCTGCCCATTTGGAGTCTGAGGAGCCAGCTGATTTCCTGCAGCTGTTTCTCACGGATGAGCTTCTGCAGCACATCGCGGATGCCAGCAATCACTTCCCAGACAATTATTTTCACACAAACCCCAGTGGACAAACACAAGCTCGCCTATTTTCCACAGACCAGCAAAGCCAGACCACAACGAAAGTGTCGGGTCTGTTTGCGCAAAGGCAAACGGAGTGAAACAAGAATGTGGTGTGAACTATGTTGTGTGCCCTTGCATCAAGGCAACTGTTTTATTTTATATCACACAAAAAAAAAGTATGTATGACACTGATGTATTTCATTTTTGTACATAGTTCAACAGTTCAGTCGTTTAGTGTTATGTGCAAATAAATTTATTTTATCAAAAACATATTTTTTGTGCTTTTTTTTATTTTATAGAAGGCATGCATTATTTAGATGTTAGAGGTGTCATAAAAGCCATAAATAATAGTGTCAAAGTTCAAATTATGGTCAAAATGCATCAGTTTACAAAAAGCTCATTTTCTCAGTTTTTTCCCCAGGGATTGGAGTTTTCATGAAATGTAGCTATTTTCAAATGCCGATTGTTCAAGAATGGAAAAAGATAGGAACAAACATTTTTTTTCTGTTGAAAGAAGAGAGTCTCATCTTTCTTCGGGTGTGCTCCATGTCTATATAGCATTAGAATACAATATTCTGTGGGCCTTGCAATATTAGTCAAAACCCAGGAAAACTCTGGGATTGAGTGGGTTGCTCCAGTGAAAATGGCTGGTATTTAATGAGTTAAGACTGGTTAGGACATCCGGCTCGCAGTCCCAAGGTGCAGGGTTCGATCCCGGGACCCAGCTTTCCTGTGTGGAGGTTGCATTTGTGAGTGAGTTTGAGCGCAGATGGTTGTTCGTCTTTGCGTGCCCTGCGATTGGCTGGCAACCACTTCAGGGTGTGCCCCGCCTACTGCCCGTTGACAGCTGGGTAGGCTCCAGCACGCTATCCTTGTGAGAATAAGCGGATTGGATATTACATGTATGTGTTTATGCCCTAGGCCAGGCGAGGGCAAACTACGGCCCGGGGGCCACATGCGGCCCGTTAAAAGTTTTAATCCGGGCCGCCGAACTTGAAAAAAATTTAATGAATAAACCTTGTTAATGTTTTATTTTCTAAACACTGTGGTTTTCAAAGACAAATATTATTGTTGGAATGCTTTTATTCACTTTCATATAAAATTAAATGTATTTTTTTTCTCAGATGAGGTGAGGTTTCCAAAACACTCCATCCATCTGCTCCTGGTCCGGCCCCTCTGTCATATTTTAGAACCCATTGTGGTCCTCCAATCAAAAAGTTTGCCCGCCCCTGCCCTAGGCTTTGTGTCTTTGCTTGGTTGACTGTGTAATGAGTGTATGAATGCATTTCTTTCTACCAGACACCTTGGACTTCCCATGGCAGATTAATAATCTATTTTATCTATCCATCAGGGTCACGAATGTCATTTGATGAGTAGAGAATTTAGAGTCTCCAATTAACCTAATATACATGGATTTGCGCATGGAAACCTGAGAAAAAGCCCTTAGTCCTACTTTTCCATCTGAACCACTTTATCCTCACGAGGGTCACAGCCGTGACATCCCAGCTGACTTCAGAAAGTAAGTGGGCGACGACTCATGATCTCTTGGTTGAATAATATTGTTAGGGGCTCAAAATGGCCCTCTACAATAAAATGGCAGAAGAATATTACATACTCTCTGGCAGAAGAATATTGCGTTTTTTTGTTTTGTCCAATTAACTTAAATAAAACTTGGGAAAATTTAATGATTACATGTAAACCAGCTGGTCTTCCCCATACCAAGCCCTGGCTAAAACTGACTGAAAAATGCATGATGTGTGCCTTTTAAACTCCTCGGCCCATCCACTATGCCAGGGATGGGCAAACTTTTTGATTGGGAGGGGGGGGGGCACAATGAGTCCTAAAATACATTTAATTTTAAACGAAAGTGAACAAAAGCATTCCAACAATATATATGTCTTTGAAAAACCACAGTATTTAGAAAATAAACCATTAACAAGGCTTATTCATTTAATTTTTTTCAAGTTTGGGGGGCTGGATTGAAACGTTTAACGGGCCACAAGTGGCCCCCGGGCCGTAGTTTGCCCAAGTGCCCTAAGCCAATTGATTCTAAAAAATAACAGTTTTTTTCATCAAAACAACATTTTATGATCAACATAAATGTTAGTGAGTACATAAAGGTATACTCATTCGATCTATCATAACCCCATGCACTTAGACTGTACAAAAAAAAGAAAATTTTTATTTTAAAACCTAGTATTTCGCCATGACGTCACACGCTAGCGTCAAGTGCTTGGCGCTAAAAACCCGGAAGTAACAGCGGCGCTCGGTTTGAAAGTGGAGAGTTGTGCATGGTAGGCGAATTCGGGAGAAATGTTTGTTGAACACGAGGACTGTGGCGTAGAAGATGGTTTAACAGCGATCTAGTGCGCACCCAACCGTGATGGCTGACCAACGAAATAAATGCGGACCGACGGAGTGGACTGACAGGACGTGGAAAACAGGTGTGTGGCATGTGTGCGTGTGCACGAATGTGGGAGTGCGTTCACTATGGTGGCAGCGATCGCAAAGCAGCAGCACCACTCCTTGACAAAAGTATTGTACTTTCTCTGATGTTTTGGGTTTGCTCTGCTTTGGGGTTTGTAGTTCTGGCCACGCAAAAGTAACAAAGCAAGTTCTTGGATGTCTGCTTTTTTCTTGAACTGTTAATTGGTTAACATCGTGGCTCTTATTTTTATCTAATGTATGGAGTTTGGTGGCTATCTATATGCACAACTATATTAGTTGCACTTGAAATTGCATACAGAAAATTTGTATAAATAGGTTACGCTATAAAGTATAACAATATTAACAATCGTTATTGTTGTTACTGTTTATTTATTTTATTTTGCAATAACTGTGCTCCAAGCTTAGCTGTTGTGCCAGCTGCCAAGTAAAAATATGTAATCTCACTCAATAATAGGAATAAATACTTAACTAACATCTCAATTTTTCGGGTTGGGCTGTGGGGGAGGGGAGGGTGGCTGCCTGACAAAAAGCAGACTGTCCTGCACATGCGCAGACCAGCCGAGTGTGTGAAGTGTGCGTAAGTGCAGTACCGGGACCGACCACTAGACAGCGATCCTGAGTAATTTTTCCGCACACACATTTCTAGCACACTCGTCTTGTTTTTGTGACCTTCCTGGGAAGCCCTGAAACTTTGACAGGACCTCCCCCTGAGCTTCTTATCACTGAATTCAATGCTCTTTTTTGTGGGGCCCAGATTTTTGGTCCCCACAAAAATTTTGGTCCCCTACAGTGGGTGTGCTGTCCGATGTTGGTCCCCAACATGTAGCTTATACAAACACACACACACACCCCTACTTGTTTTTTTTGACATTGTTGGGCCACCTGAGCAAAACTCACATTGTGGGAACCACCCTTTCTAGTGGTTGTACAGCTCTGAAAAAAATCAGGCAGTGTCCAGGAATTTAGTTAAACACAAAAACCACTTCAAATTACCAATTAATGACCTGGAGGTCAAATGAGTGACTCAAGTGCATGTAATTCAGTCACTGAAGCCCAAAGATTCTCTGGGCCAGTGGATGAACCATTATTCGTCTTGGACAGCATTGAAGCAGGCCGTAGCCTGGTTTCTAAAGCTGAAAGACTTACTGACAGAGTAAAGGAAAATAGAAAGGAGTTAATCACATTAGGTGAAGAAGGCAAGAAGAATTTATTCAAGAGAACTGTCAAAGGAAAGTATTTGACCTGCGACGACTTGGATAAAGCAGAAAGAGAACTTGTGAAATACTGTCAAAGGCGAAGTTTCAAAAAAGATTTAGCCATATTTGAAAAACAAAAAAGGGTGAAGAAAAGTAGCCCACTTTACAAGTTCAATATAGTACTTCAAGATGGTGTCATGAGGGTTGGTGGACAGTTGAGCCACGCAGCTATGCCTGAAACAGCAAAACAGCAAGCCATCTTGCCAAGGATTCACATAACACAAAGCTAGTCCTGAGATACATTCATGAGATTACAGCTCACGCTGGAAGGAACCACATGATGGCTAATCTGCATCAACAGTTTTGGATACCTCGAGCTGCTAGAGTCATCAGAAGAGTGCTACCTGACGATCCGCCTTTCAAGAGAATTGGCGTTGATTATTTTGGTCCATTCTAAGTAAGTAGGGTTAGAGGACAAGTAAAGAGATACGGCGTGATTTTTACATGTTTCGCTGTACGAGCCGTACATCTGGAAATTGCATCTTCACGTGACACAGATGCTTGTCTCAACGCAATCCGAAGATTTCTTGTCAGAAGAGGACAAGTGAGAGAGATGTATTCTGATAACGGAACCAACTTAAGATCAGCTGACAGTGAAATGAAGAAATCAATCAAAGAATGGAACACTAAGTAAATCGAGAAACACTTGCTGCAAAAAGGTATTCAGTGACATAGCAATCCCCCAGCAGGTTCCCACCACGGAGGAAGCTGTGAGCGACTTATTTGGTCTGTGAGAAAAATCCTGAATGTCACTGTAAAAGAACAAATTTCGGGTGAAGAAAGTCAATATACCTTGCTTGGTGAGGCTGAAGCAGTTATAAACAGCAGGCCTATCACAAGGACATCTTCCGACCTCAACGACTTGGAAGCACTCACACCCAACACTCTGTTGTGGCTGAAGGTCAAACCTGAGTTACCTCCTGGAGTCTTCTGTAAAGACGACCAATACGCCCCAATACGTACCTCTGGGAATGAGCTGGTCAGCTCTTTAAAGAGTATTATGTAAGTTGAAATACATTAATCCATTTTTCTTTTTTGGACCATCTTTAACTGTGTAGTGTGTAATGTCTAAAATACAAAATGATCTGATTTTAGGGTGCAGTTGACGACTGTGGCACAGGTCCTCGCTCTACAAGTGCTAATAGTCTTCGGCAAAGAGAAAAATCTGCCATAAGGTACAGAAAACATTGGCATCAGAGTAAATGGATGCATGTTTTTGCAATGTGCGAGGAAACTGGCGAACTCAGAGAAAACTACGCAGGCTTGGGAGAACATGCAAACTCTACACAGGAAGGCCGGAGCCGGAATCGATCCCACAACCTCTGCATTGTGAGACCATCGTGCTCACAAGTCGCCCACCGTGGCGGCCGTCCATTATGAATGCCATCCCACCATCCATTATCTGTACGGCTTCTCCTCACAAGGGTTGCAGGGGGTGCTGGAGCCTATCCCAGCTATCTTGGGGCAGTAGGTGGGGTACACCCTAAACTGGTTGCCAGCCAATCGCAGGTCACACAAAGACAAACAACCATCCGCGCTCACACTCACACCAATTTAGGGTGTCCAAACAACCTGCCATGCATGTGTTTGGAATGTGGGAGGAAACCGGAGAACCCACGCAGGCGTGTGGGAAACATGCAAACTCCAAACAGGAAAGCCGGAATCAATCCCGCGACCTCTGCATTGTGAGACCATCGTGCTAACAAGTCGCCCACCATGCATCCCTGCTAAATAAATGATTAATTTTTACATTTTAGTATTTGTAAGCGATCTTGTGTTCATGACAGCATTTTCAACAGTGTGGGTGTTTGTATGAAAGCATTTCACTCGTGTATGGGCATGAGCATGTTTCAGTTGTATTTATGAATAACAATAATTTCACAATTGTGCCTGAGCGCCTTTCACTGGTGTGTATGAGAATGTTTCACCTATGTGTATGAGCGCATTTGACGAGTGTATGAGCAACAACTATTTCACTAGTGTGTATGAGAGCGTTTCACTCGTATGTATGATAGCGTTTCATAAGTATGCATGAGCAACAACAATTTCACTGGTGTGTAAGAGTGCATTTCAGAAGTGTGAAGCGATTCCTGACTTTTGTCCCCAACGGCACCTCATACTCCCCATCTCCCGCTCACTTCTCCTGACCCCATGAGCCATCCCCGTTGCTACTACATGGAGATTTGATGTGTTTTTTTGTTTTTTTTGTTATTAGCTTCTTCAACATCTCTTCTGATTCTCATCTCTTCTCTGGCGCTCGTCTCCGCCTGTCTGATTTGAAGTCGACCTCAGAATTTGCACTATTTTGACATGACTTCTGTGGTAATCACTACTGACATATTGTGTCATTTGCTCAATAATACATTAAAATTATAATAAATAATTAAAATGGGTCCGGTGCCGAGCTCTGGCTTCATATCTTTAAAAGTGGTCTTCTCAAATCTGTTACTAATGGCCTCTAAATCAGTTGTGGTAGAGAAGGGGCAAATTAGACCTTATGGCATCTTAATTTGGTCAAGTCTTGTACCCATTTTCAAGGCCAGCGACTATTGCTTTAGCTATATACAAGAAAAGGATTACTCTGAATATACACAACAACAAATCCCAGATGTCCAACCCAAATGTTGTTTCAAAATAATCCAGTTCAGATGATAAACAAATGTATTGGTATGTTGAGGTCATTATTTCAAATCAAAATATACACTTCTTTTTCAGACAATGGGGAGGATCGAAGAAGTGGAAAAGTTGCAGGAGTAACTTCAAAACAATGCAAAGAGACAGAATCTGGAAGAATGTCAAGTTTGTCCATGTTTATATTTCTGGAATTTAGTGGACGTGCATCTCGAAATGTTTGGGGATGGTTCGGGCTGCCAGACAAGACTTTCACTGCGAGCGCTGGACCACTGGATGCTGCGGCAAACAGCGGACTTCTTGCAGCTATTTATTACCAACAAGCTACTCCTGCACATCAATGATGCGGATGGCACAGACTGCTTTGCAGACAATTATTTTGAGGCAAAACCAAGAGGTCTGTAAGCACTCTGAAAACAAAGTAAAATATTTGACACCCACGGCAAAAAAAGCCATGCTACAGCATAGGGCTGGGCGATAAACCGAAAATTTACCGTTACCGAAATTTATTACAATGACCGAAATCATTTTGCCCATGTCGGTAAATTCGATGAATAAAAAAAGAAAAGCCTTTTGTCTGCGGCAATGTTCATGCCCCTTTAAGACCGCTACAGCGCCTCTAGTCATGTGACTCCACCCGTCTGTCGCTCTCGTTGCTGGCGATTCAAATCCAGAAGCTTTCTCACCACCCACAACACAACCATGCTGTGCTGAAAGTTCAAAGTGAGAAGCAAGGTTCGACAAGTGACAACAGCCCATGAACGGAGGCGACACCATACGAGAGAACGTCTCAGAGGTGGACGCGATAGCTTAGCACATAGCTAAAGATAAAGCTCCTCTAGTTACGTGGCGCGCACAGGATTTAAACGCTTCATGAAAGCCGTATTTCCCGATATGGACTACATCGGGCCGGGAGCTTAGACATGTCAAGCATTTTGCATCTACATCCGACTTGTGGTCGGGTCGCAACATGGATCCCTGATTGAGCCTAACTGTGCATTACATAGATGACAAGTGGCGACTGCGCAGCAGAGTACTCGAGACGGCACATTTTCCCCGATAATACCCACTTGTTTATTTGGCTTGCATTGACATTTTCTTTCATTTTATTTCGCGTTTTTTTATTTGCCATTATTTACATCACGAGAGCATCTTGGCGCAATCTATTTGCAGAAAAAGATTTCGCAAGAGGTACCCTTTTTCTTTGTGACATTGTTCAAGTCATGCAAAGCAAGCTCAGGGTTCGCGGTTAACCGCTTCCCGATTGCCCGGGGCAAGTGAAATTTGGCCACGGGCAAGGTAAAATTATGGGCAACTTGCCCAACCGGGCAAGCATTTTTTAAAGCAGCCAAATATCTTTAATTTTGACGAAAACGGTGGTGTGATCTGTTTGTGTGCACTGTATGGTGATGGTTTAACCCAGACAACCACTTATGTTTTGGTATGGTCCATTGGCCTTATCGGGGGTAATGGGCGGGCGCTACGGGGATCAGTTAGTTCAGTGAATGTCGAGTTAAAGTGGACGTCAATAAATCCCGCAGTATTGGAACTCGCTGTCGTAGCATCCTCATTTGAAGTTTGAAAAACACAACAAAAACCTACGATATTTTGGCCGAAAATTGACAGCCGGAAGTTTTCTTACCTTCTGCGCATGTTTACGAGTGGCGACGAGTTCGTTCAAATCCGAACATTTCGGATTCCTCTGACATGACTAAAATAGCTCGAATATTTTTAAGTAGACAATTCAGTTGTGAGTAAGGAAGGGAGTAATATTTGATTATTGGCTGTTAATTCATTAGCTCCATGATGTGACCTGACATAGTGTCAGTGACTGTGTTCTGTTTATGCTATGAAACTTATGGAGGCAGCACCACAGGCACTGGTCTTAAAGGAATACACAAATTTGCCACACTCATAATTTACTCATGTGATTCCTCAATTAATACGCTCTCCTGGACTTAAAATTGATCATCTGGATTGCTGTAATATCATTTTCCCAATTTAACATGCAGATTTGTTAATTATTAAAACTACAATTAACATTTTCAATAACTGCACAGGATGATACATTTGCTCTTGTGAGTAGGGTTTCATGGTTGATGATGAAAACAAGATTAATTTATGCTTATCAGATTATATGTTTATTTACATTTGTGGCGCACATTTTACAACCATAAACATTTTATTCTTAGAGAAAAAAAATTGTCACTTGCCCAAGTCGGGCAAGTAATTTGGCCACTCGGGCAAGGCAAATTTTAGTGGCACTTGCCCTATGGGCAAGCAGTTTTTAAAGTTAACCGCGAACCCTGCAAGCTATTTGGAATGTTCATACAAATGATTTTTGTACTTTTATTTTTCATTGAAAGTAAAGTGTACCAGTTGGTCAATAAAAAAAACAGTCAATATGCAATTCCTGCATTTATTTTGATTTTAGTCCACGTGGGAATTTATTGTGCATTTATCGTTATCGAGGTAAAATTGCTCGATTTCTCGCGATATTGATTTGAGGTCATATCGCCCAGCCCTTCTACAGCATGTATACAGTGTGAGACGTGTTGTGTTCACTTGCTCCAAGGCAATTGTTTTTAAGTGTATACCACATACCCAACGAATTGTGTAATTTGTATGGCGGGGTGTACACATGCGTTGCAAAAACACATGCACACACTGTCACTCACGCACTTCCGTATATAGTTTATTTCAGCACCTTTTGTCATGCTGTTTTTATTTTATAGAAGGAAAGCATTATTTTGATGTCTGAGCTGTCACAAAAGAAAAAATAGAACTGTTGAAGTCAAGTCAAGCTTGTGCTTGAAATGTTTGTTCTTAGTTTCTCAGTTTTTCGTGAGCAATGGGAATTCAGTTATATTCAAACGCTGTCAGGTAAAGGCTCCATATTTTTATAGCATTATAGCACACTATTCTGTGGGCGCTAGAATTGAAGGGTTTGCGTTAGTAAAAATAGGTGGGATTAAATGAGCTGAAGTGTATCTCTTGAGTGCTCCTTAAATATTTGCCTGTGTTGGTATATTTTATTTTGGTCGTGTCATGTTTATTCTTACGCTGAAAGAGACATGAGGTGTTCGAAAAAAATAAATGATTTTTTTTTTTCCCGGTCAAAACTACCAATGGTGTCTGTTTTTTTTCCCTCCGTGAAATGTACGAGTTATCACTTTGACGCGCATGATGTCACGTGGCTGGAGGACTGGAAACTTGCACGAACAACATTTACGTTGAAATGTAACAATGACACATATATCGACATCTAACAAACATGCATGGGCATCTAACATTGACACTTACATTGACGTCTATAACATAAACCATTACAATCACATCTAACAAACACGGACATCTAACAGACACATCGACATCCATCATAAACATTTACATAGACATCGACATCTAACCAACCTCTACATAGACATCTTACACACATCGACATCTAACAAACATTTACATAGACATCTAACATAAACACATAGATTGACATCTAACATCGACACATTGAGATCTAACATAGACATACATTGACATCTAACATAGACTGTTACATCGACAACTAACATCGACACAAGGCTTTGTCAAATGACACGTCATGACGACATATACAGAGACACAAGGCACAACAGCATATTTTTGGTACAAATTGAACCCGATATGTTAGCTACCTCGTTCGACTTAAAGGGTTAGCGAACTTGTTATGGTGGTTGAGGCGTGGTGGCTACCCAGCTCGTGTAGTGTATATTAAACTTAAGTTAATAATTTATGACCAGTAAACACGGATGTTGTAACGCAAAACAATGTTCAAATGTTAGTTTTTTTTCAACACATTTCATGAGAAAAAGCTCTACTTGTCTGTGAGAAATGTATGTTGTAGACCCATTATATAACACAATATTACACAATTTTACATTGGAATTTCATTTAATAAAACATTGACAATTATCTTTACAAACACTGTGTATGATTCATCTTTTCATTTGTTGTTCAATGAGCAAAACAGTGGCGATCAAAACAGTGCAAATGAAATGACATTTTATAGGTATCTGGTTGCAATACAGTGAACCCTCGCTACTTCGCGGTTCACCTTTCGCGGGTTCAGTGCTTCGCGGGTCTAAAAAATATTCGGGGGCATTGTAGTTTCGCCGAGCGGCACGACGGGGCGCTGGAGTGGTTAGACGGCCGGCGTCCGCCGAAGAAGAACGTGGGCGAAGAGGAGAGTGGACAAAGAAGAGCACGTTCCCCCGGGCACGATTTGGGGCGACGTTTCGCGCGGTTCGGACCGTACCAGAGCTCCGGCCAGCGTGCGTGGCAGTTAAGCCGAAGAGGAACAACTTCCGCCCGGGCACTAGCGGGGCGACATTTCGCTCCGTTCGGGACCGTGCGAGAGCTCCGGAGGAGACCGGCCGGCGTGCGTGGTTGTTAAGCCGAAGAGGAACACCTTCCGCCCGGGCATGAGCGGAGCGCGAGGCTGTCAGTTATGAATGAATAAATGAATAAATAAATGAAGAATGCCAGGGCACACCGGACGGCGTACCAGCAGGTAAAAGTCGAAGTAATTAAATAAATACAAAAAGAAGTAATTGAATAAATACAAAAATAATGGCTGGGGAATAAAAAAATGTTTTAATAATTTTTTTTTTTTGTTATAACATGAATTTCACCCTCTCTCTCTCTACCCGTATATATATATATATATATATATATATATATATTATTATTTTATTTATTTATTTTTTTAAGCATTTTTGAAGGTGCGCCGCTACTTCGCACTTTTTTTTAAAAGCATTTTTGAAGGTGCGCCGCTACTTCGCACTTTTTTTTTTTTAAGCATTTTTGAAGGTGCGCCGCTACTTCGCGGATTTTCAGTTTTCGCGGGTGGTCTCGGTCCCCATTAACCGCGATAACCGAGGGTTCACTGTAGTAAGTTACATTCTAATTTACATTGACAGGTAATGGAAATGACTACTGGTAACCTCAATTGAACTGTATTTCAGTCAGAATGCCTCAAACATCATAAAAAAATAAAACGTTGAGTATTATTTCTCCTTCAAAATGTCAGAAGAAATACTCTATAATGGCCTGACGACATTAACATAGCTTATAGTATATAGCAGGGGTGGGAAAACTTTTTTATTGGCGGGCCACAATGGGTTCTAAAATTTGACAGAGGGGCTGGACCAGGAGCAGATGGATGGAGTGTTTTGGTAACCTCATCTCATCTGAGAAAAAAAATACATTTAATTTTAAATGAAAGTGAACAAAAGCTTGTCTTTGAAAAACCACACTATTTTGAAAATAAAACATTAACAAGGTTTTTTTTTTTTTTTTTCAAATTCGGCGGGCCGGATTAAAACGTTTAACGGGCCGCATGTGGCCCCCGGGCCGTAGTTTTCTCACGTCGGTATATAGCATAGCGGCATAGGTTCCCTCGTCAACATCAAGTGAGTTACCCTCTTACCAAGACCAAAATACGGGGCTCTCCATCTCCCGGTCACTTCTCCAGACCCCAACAGTCACCCTCGTTGCGAGAACTTGGAGATTCGATGTTTATTTTTTTTCGCTTCTTCAACTTCGTGTCTGATTCTTTTCTCTTCTCTGGCTCCAGGATTCCGCTGTCAATCAGATGACGATTGAGGCGGGACTTCCGGTTCAAAGTCACCCTCAGAGTTTGCAACCATTTGAGATGGCTTCTGTGGTAATAACAACTGTCATAGGTGCAATTTGCTCTATAAAGCATTAAAAAAAAATAATAATAATAAATTACAAAAAATAGTCAAGTACAGCACTCGTCTCATAAACTAGGTAAGAATTTAGCGTTACTAACGTTGCTACACTATAAAGAGTGTTTTACTGACTAGCTAAACCCAGTTTGCTTAAACTGATCGTACACTGGACGAAATCTTACCGTTGTCTTTTTACAAATGGATTATGAAATTGTTGCAGAAATTGTTTTGCTGTGACGGAGGGCAAGTTTTATAAGGTTCGTTCATCGGGAAGGTTTTATATTAGACGAGGATGGTCTTGTTCTTCGGATTTTTTTTTTATTTATAAAAGGCCGAGCATTTGTATTTGCGCTCAGACTGTGTTGCACAGTGCACACGAACCAAAAGCTCTAAAGAAAACACAATACCCGATCCAAACGGAGGGACGTGTTATCTTTATCTTCCACACCGCCTATCTTGTACTGGCTTGCGGGGAGGTGCTGCCGCCTATCCCGTCTGACTTTGGGCGAAATGCGGGAGGGACGACCTGAACAGAGAAATACAAAAAGAAGCAGTACAGCGTCAGTGTAACTCCTTACGGGATAATATCCTCGTCGCATAAACAAGGTAAGAATTTCACGGTATGCATTTTGGTGAACTATAAAGCGTGCTTTACTGACTGGAGCGACGTCGAGTTAGCCTAAATGTATCGTGCATTGGACTAAATCTAGCAAGTTAGAATTATACGATTTGTTCTTCGGGAAGGTTTTATATTAGAGGAGGAATTAAGATCTTGCCCTTCGGACATTTTTTGTGATAAAAGGCCGAGCATTTGCATTTGCGCACAGTATTAGTCCACGAAACAAGAAATACCCATGTACAAATAACTTGCAATTATAATAGTTGGAGCTGTAACAAAGTGTTTTTCATACGGTGTTGTATAAATTAGCAGGAAATTAGAACACAAATTAAAACACGTACAGTAGATACAAGAAGAACAACGACAGTCACATGTTGAGTCGAAAGCTAAAGAATAAAAATGTGTCTTCAAAACGTTTTAAAAGTGGACAGAGAGGGGGCTTGCCTAACATTCAATGGAGAGTCAGGGAATGGACTCCGAGTGCAAGTTTCAGGCCATCTATCTCAAGAAAGAGCTTCTGATGCACCTCAAACGGGTACTGCAAATTTAGTAAGTTCAGCGCATAGTTAATTCCCATGAGCAGGAGACTGGCAACATTTCCACAACCTCATTTTCTTAAGCAACAATGGAAACAGAGGCATGGGATGTGTCTTCTTGTCCCTCACTTGCTTGGAAGACATAGAGTACGTGTGTCAAACTCAAGGCCCGGGGCCAGATCTGGCCCACAACCTAATTTTATGTTGCCCGCAAAGGGCAAATCATCTGCATCAACTTCCTGTTTCTAGCATATTTTCTTCACAACAACACTGAGATATGAGATATTGCCAATTATTTGTTACCAATCCTCCCCTTTTAAAATAAATTGAAAAATTGTTGAACAATTACTTACTAGCTTCTGATTTCAAAACTGGCTTTCCAATCAATTTATATGGGTTCACAGTCCCTCTGAGGGAAACCACAACTACGATGTGGCCCGTCCATAAAAATGAGTTTGACACCCCTGACATAGACCTTCAGTACTTGCTTGGCCTGGTCCTCTTTTGCTTGTTCTCTGCTGACTTCCTGAAAGAGCATATACATCCATGGTTAGGTGCATAATGTCCCAAATTTGTGTTTGCTTTTTATAGTTCTGAATATCGCTGTCTTCAGGCAGTATCCAAGAAGCTCCAGAATCTTCACCTTGCAGGAGACTTCCAATGGCACGTTTTTGCAATCATTAACACTGCATCATCCAAAGAGAGCAAACCATTTTCAACATTTGAGATTGGTCAGTAATATTTACAAGTAACACCCACTCGTGTGGATTGACCAATAGATTAGATCTAGAAAAACATGAAATTACTCAAATTATGACAACATGTTTCAGCCGGACACCAGTGATATGTGACAGTATTTGCAATCTGCATTACATGTTTATAACAGCATATATGAGAATCAAAAAATAAATAAAAAGGGCAATGAAAACGGAAATTAAAATAGAAACCTCAACCTCAAGGATAGGATTTTTGTCGAAATCTCAAAATCGAAACTTTGGACCTTCTGATTTATTTTGTCAATTACCCGAAAGTAACCTTTGCCAAATGCCAACCCTTTAGCCAGAGCAGGTCACATACTGGCAGCAATTAATTTATTTGAATATTGTGACAAATAAAAATGTTTGCTGCACAGTCTATGAGTTAATTGCAGCTTTAAAAACGTAATACTGTTGTAATTTACCTGGTAGTCCGTGATGAGTTCCTCTGCAGACTGTCCGAGGAATTTCATCAAGGAATGGATTATGCCCTCCCTTCCAGCTTCAACGTTTTGCTATTTAAAAAGACACAAGATGATTAAGTGTCTTAAATAAATAAAAGCTCACATATGCATTGCTTACATCCCAAAAAGTGCATCTCAACTTTAAATAAAAAAAATAGCAAGATATCCATAAGCTCTAACAGATCTTTTATTGTTTTATTCTGTTAATGCTTATGATGGACTTATCCAAAATAGTTTGATGCAAATTATATTTGCAGTAATAAAACACAACCCTCTTACATGACTGAGTGAACTGAGCATAGGTCTTATTTCAGTGCCAGTAACTCGGCCTTTTTTTCCAAGTATCTCCTTCAATTCCAGGGTGTAAAGTTCCATCTTGGTTAGCCAGGTTCTCTCAAATTGAACATATGTAATTTGTTTGAACTCTTTCTTAATCTGAAACATTTTTCCCTCAATTAGAACATTTTCAAAATTAAGAAATCTAAATCACGATTTAAATTTTGATTAATCGTCCAGCACTAGAAGATACAGCAGCAGGTATTACTCCTCCTCTAAAATAATAAAGGCAGTACAATCATCACTTAATTTGACACAGAGTTTGGATTAATTGCTGGACTATGGTCTGATATTTGTCCCACTTGAAACTAAATCTGAATATTGGTTATTTGAATGTGAATATCTTAACTTTGATATTTGAATTGAAACCTGAATGTTTTGAATTGAACACTGAATTATTGAATTGAAAAACTGAATTCGAATTACATAAATTGTATATTTTTAATTTGATTCTGAATTTTTCGATCATAATGTTTTTGTTAAGAACTATATCCCAATAAACTTGAATGTAGGACTTTAAAATGCGTTTTTAATTCCTCAAAAAAAAGGTCTCCTCACCAAAAATTCAATACTGCATATGCTCAAATTCAGTTTACTAAGTAAAAATTCAAGACTCAGTGACAGACATACGGGAGCTTTAGGGTGCCTCAAGGATGTGCAATGGATTCCAATCACCTTCCACCTATCACATCAACCCCCCATCCTTCAGCAGATCCACTGGCTTCCAGTCAATCAACAAATCATTTTCAAAATTCTTCTATATATTTTCAAATCTATGGCTGGCGACCAGTTCAGGGTGTAGTGCGCCTTTCGCCCGTAGTCAGCTGGGATAGGCTCCAGCACCCTCCCGTGACCCTGTACCGGATAAGCGGTGTGGATAATGACATGACACATGACTTTCAAATCTCTTCACAACCTCGCCCCTCCCTACCTTTCAGACATCATCCATATTCCCACTCCATCCCGCGCTCTCCGGTCTTCATCCTCCTCACTCCACCCCTTGCCTGCCACCATGGGGGACAGAGCCTTCAGCGATTCGGTTCTCCAGCTCTGGAACTCTCTCCACCTGACCTCTGTAATTGCACCACCCTCCCTGTGTTTAAAACTAAACTCAAAACCAATCTGTTCCGCCTTAATTACTCTCTCCAATTCCAGATATGTCCCTCATCCACTTTATTGTATTTTATCCTGCTTGATTTACGTGTTGGTGTTTCTACCCGTATTTGTGTTTTTACTTTCGTATTTTACTCTGTACAGCGGCCTTGAGTGTCCTGAAAGATGCTTCCAAAAAAAAAAAAAAAAAAAATATATATATATATATAAACACACACACACACACACACACACACACACACATATATATGTTGTTTGTTTTTTTTTCATGGTGGAAAAAAATTTCATCTAAATAACTCTAATGAATTTGTCTTTTATCATGGTGGTCTGTAGGATGAATTGGATCAAGAGCCTGCCAAGTGCACCATGGTGGTGTTTGTTGTCCGGGAGGAAGAGGATCTTCAGCCACCACATTACATCGGGGCAGTTATTGTAGGTGTGAAGGTTCTTTGTCAGTTGCCATCTCTTGCACATAGATGTGTGATGCTGTTTGGCCTCATCTCTCCACTAAACCTGTCTTACCTAAGTAAGTTAAAACACGCTTTTGATGCACCACAAAAAAATACTCATGGAGATAGAACCAAACAAATTGACACGAATAGTGTGCGGTTTGAGTGTCAAACTAAATATTTGATAGCCCAAAAAAAAACCATTTCAGAATGTCCTTTTTAACCGTTTGTAGGTTGTATTCAGAGAAAAAAACTACAGCATTTTTCTAAAACAAAATTACATCAATTTAATGTCTTTATTCCAAAGTAACAAATATATATATATATATATATATATATATGTGTATATATATATATATACACAGACCAGTTGTCCTTTCATTTTACCATGAAGAGTCCTGAGACCTCTATGGCCCTGGTTAGACGACCACCCACCGCTGTGTTGTTGGGAATAAATGTGCAACATTGTTCACCGAACATAGCACAAACACCACCTCTCTCATTCAACAATACATCAACAGTCATCCTGTTTCGGAATGCCATTAGAGATTGGTTGATAGCCGTTCATGCACAGTTTCAAACCCACTTTGCGTCCAATTACCTAATTTTTGCACGTTGTGATGATGCAGTTGACCTGTCTGCGTTCTTTGTTCTTCGTTCGAGGACTCAAATCCTGTTACTTGATCTGTTAATTTACACTTACTTACTTACTTACACTAAGGAGAACACCGATGGCTTCCATGTATGTTGAATCATTTATTTATTTTTTTTTGCCGTGATACTCTGCTTTCTCTTTTTTAACGTCACCGATGTCCTGTCATGACATTGGACAGTTCACACAGTTTATTAACAAACAATATAAAACATACCATTTACGATCAATCAATTACATTTTGTGAAATGGCACTCTCCAGAAACTACCAATAATTTATAAGCAGGGCCTAGTTATGAAAAACACATACAGATATGCACTAAGTCTCAAAACCTTTTACATTTTTGGGTGATTTATCAAATGATCTATCATATCCACACCACCACCAGATTTCCCCTCTTGATAGTGATTGAAGTTTATTTCAACCACTATCAAAACCAGACACAGTGGTGGTGAAAAGATTCCTAACCGCTTAGCTCTGTCAGCAACATTAATGCTATTTAAATTTTCAAGAGCAACTATCATAGAAAACATGTTCATCTACATCAACTCTAGTCACAGGATACACGCTGACCCAATCCATACATGTATTATCAAGATAAGCATTAATATAATATCAATAATACAATTTCATTTGCTTATTTTGGATATCTCGTTGTCCAATTGCTATCTTTTCACGAAAGTACAGACTTTCTCCTGTAACTTTGTTCTGTGGACCAATAGTTGCCCACTTGAGTATTACTCATGGTTCCAACTCAAATCTATCAACATGTCGTCCAAGCTCCACAAATATGTCCCATCACTTTTTTTTTTTTCAATTATCTGCTTGGTGTTTGCAAATCCATTTTGATTAGTAATTGGGATTCTTACTGTTGGTATTGTACTATAGTCACATCATAGTTTGTTTATGTAACTCTGGGTTGTTCCCACATATAACACAACAACAAAAATATCAGAATAAAATTGTATACATCCAACATAGAACAGCTGCTTTTAACCACTTCAGGGTCATTTTGTCTGAAATATCCCCTCTACTTAGTCTGGTGTCTTATGAAATAAGACCACCCTATCATCAGACTTCCGCTCATCTCCTTTGTAGGAGATTTCAACCAAAATGACCTTTTTACATGTGTCAAATGAACCAATGTTGACTCTTCTACTATATTTACAGCTGTGAGAGCTGTCAATAAAACTAAACATGGCATTCCCCCTTGGGTAATTACATATGTCTTATCTTCAAACTTCTTTCAAGCATCCAGTCTCCTGGCTCCACTAGTTTAGTGCCCTGCTAGGAGACAGAAAGATCCTCACCACTCTAAATTTGTGCCTGTCTTTGTTTTTCTAACACTTTTCACATGTAGTCAGCTAAAGTTGCTTCAGCATCTATTTCCCATTTGTTCTTAAATTTGAGGTATTCTATAAGGCCTTCCAAACAATGTTTTACAACGTCTCGGTCCTAAATACAATGAAATACAATACAGTGCAACTCTCTGTATATAACTCAAATTAACTCACATAAACACATTTACAGTAGATACCAGAAAAACAACAGAACAGCAACAGTCTCATGCTGAGTCAAAGGCCCGAATATTCATCTTCAAGCGAGGTTTAAAAGTGGACAGAGAGGCGACTCGCATAACATTCAATGGAAAGTCACAGTGCTTGTCGTTTTTACAAACAGTTTTACTAATTTCCATACACTGTGTCCACTGCCTCCCCGTTTCCTCAATGCATAGCCTTTTCACTTTTTTTTTTTTTGTTCATTCTTTTCACCAATCCAGAGCTTTGAGGGTGGTAAGCACAATTATCTTTCAAATCAAC